>NC_043984.1:38941615-38951615 GCF_902150065.1 Myripristis murdjan | reverse complement strand
CTCCGGCTCCCGGCGGTGGTGACTGTGTTCCCGGTGCTCTCTCCCCAGCGTATTGCTCGCGGCTCGTGAGCTAACGCGTTGGTGGATACACGCCCGGTACTGACTGTCTAGTCCGGTGCTCACTCCCCAACGTATTGCTCGCGGCTCGTGAGCTAACGCGTTTGGCGGATACACGCCCGGTACTGACTGTCTGCTCCGGTGCTCACTCCCCAACGTATTGCTCGCGGCTCGTGAGCTAACGCGTTTGGCGGATACACGCCCGGTACTGACTGTCTGCTCCGGTGCTCACTCCCCAACGTATTGCTCGCGGCTCGTGAGCTAACGCGTTTGGTGGATACACGCTTGCTGCTGGCTGTTGGTCCGGTGCTCTCTCCCCAACGTATTGCTCGCGGCTCGTGAGCTAACGCGTTCGGCGGTGAGCTACTGACTGTGTCAGCTGCAGCGTTGGTCTGCCGGCGTATTGCTCGCGGCTCGCGGGCTAACGCGCTTGGCGGTGAACGCCGGCCTTTCCCTAGTTCAAGCACTACCCTTGTCCACCCCTCCATAGCGTACGGCTCTCACGGAGCGGCCGGCACGCACAGTCCATTACAAATAAAAACAAACAGAAAGATAAGTGAAGCAAGCTAGTTTCGGAAGCACTTCCGGGTCAGTATGGGGCATTGTTGTGTGGACTGTGGGGCGGAGATGCCCCTAGAGGATGGGCATGATAGCTGCGTTCTATGTCTGGGGCATGAACATGCTTTAGTTTCAAGAGAGAACCCTCAGTTGTGCATGGACTGCTTTATTCTGCCTGCACGTACCAGAGAGGCCCGTTGCCGTTTCTTCGCTCCAAAGCATAAGGGTGCTCAGGTCTATGAGGCCCCACAGCCTAAAAATAGGAGAGTGGCTGTGGCCTCAGAGGGCAGGGGGGAGTGTTCTGGTGCCTGGCAGGCTCCATTACCTCCTCTTCAGCCCATGAGGGTTCGGCCTCCGCTGAGCTCCTTTCCTCCCCTAGGGTTGGAGGAAGAGGAGGCGGAGGAGGAGGGGGACGTAGATGTGGAGACCGTGTCTTCCTCCGAGGAGAATGTTCTCTCTAGCGCACAGCCAACCAGAGGACAGGTAGCCCATCTTTTTGAGGAGGTAATTACCAGGGCTTCTAGGGCCCTGGGTGTTGCCCTTCCCGAGAATCCCAGGGCTACATCCTCTCGGTTCGAAGACAGTGCGGAGATGCGCCCTGCCTCCACGCAGGTGCCGCTCCTACCTGATTTTAAGGAGCTGCTGTGCCAGCAGTTCCACTCCCCAGCCTCTGCCCACAAGTGGTCTGCAGTGTGTCGCCGGTTGTCTAACATGCACGACAGGGATCAGATTGCTTGTGGGACACTTCCCCCAGTGGACCGGGCCCTCACTCCATTGGTGTCTCCCTCTAGCTCCATACTTGGCAACGCCACCTGCTCCAGCAGAAATTGCAAGGTCATGGATACTCTGCTCGCCAGGCTACATAGAGCCATGTCGGTGCAGACTCGCCTGGCCAACACAGGCGCTATTTTGTCCCTTTACCTCCGTGACTTGTCTCGGCAGGTTCAGGTCGACTTCAGCTTCTGTGAGGAGCTGCAGATGGCCTCCTCTTGCCTCTCCTCTGTGATGAGGGAGCAGGCTGAGGCGGCAGGCAATGCCTTGGCTTCCTTTTGGATAGCTAGGCGCCACTTGTGGCTGTCCCAATCCCAGCTGCAACAGGGGGATAGAGACTGCCTGCTTAGGGTGCCGGTGGAACCCTCAGCCATGTTCGGCCCTCACGCCACTGCCTTATTGCAGCAGGCGCAGGAGAGCCGCCGCTGTGCTAAGGAGGTCTCGGGGGGCCTTGTCAGGCGTGCTGCAGGCTCCAGGCCTAGACGGCCCCGCGCTCGGCCAGCAACAACTCCTGAGGCCTCACCATGGTGTCAAGGGGTCCTCAGACCCCAGCTAGAGGCCTCTCGGCAGCAAAGGCGCCGCCGCCAGGGCAGGGGCAGAGGACTGACCGCTAAGGCAGAGGGGTCCTCTAAGCGCCCTGAACCCTCCTGACAATCATCGGACTCGGGCCAACCAGGTTCCCCCATCTGCTGCTCACGAGATGGCCTGGTTGGCCCTGGAGGCCGACCCGTGGGTGGTCTCCACCATGACCCACGGGTACCGAATTCAATTTTTGCGCCGACCGCCAGTTACAAGAACACCCTTGTTTACAACAGTGGCCGATCCCCACCAGGGGGCCGCTCTACAGGCAGAGCTGTCCACCCTCCTGGAAAAAGGGGCCATAAGGGAGGTGGCCTCAGGGGATCAGCGGGCCGGTTTTTTCTCCCGCTACTTTTTGGCCCCAAAGAGGGACGGAGGACTCCGCCCAATTCTGGACCTCAGGGGGCTGAATCAGTATCTCCAGCCCCTGCGTTGCCGGATTTTGACGGTCCCCAGGGTGAGACAGGCAATCTCTGCAGGAGATTGGTTCGCCACTATAGACCTGAAGGATGCCTATTTCCAGATACCCATCTGGAGGGGTCACTGGCGCTTCTTGCGGTTCGGCTTTGCCAGCAAAATATACGAGTTTCAGGTGCTGCCGTTCGGTCTCTCTCTGGCACCACGCACCTTCACTCGATGTATGGATGCGGTCCTCTCCCCCCTGAGGCACAAGGGCATCAGGATCCTGAACTACCTCGACGACTGGCTGGTTTGCTCAGCCTCAGAGGAGCAATGCCGCCAACACGTCGCCTTGCTGTCGGACCACGTTCGGAGTTTGGGTCTGCTCCTAAACTACAAGAAGAGCAGGCTCGAACCGGCCCAGGTGACCTCCTTCTTGGGTATGGTCCTGGACTCGAGGAGCGGTACAGTCGCTCTGACCCAGGAGAGGCAGCTGGCCTTCAGGTCCTGTGTTGCCCTGTTCCAGCTGCGCGCTCTGGTCAACTGGGGTCTCTGCCTTCGCCTCATGGGCCTAATGGCTGCCATGACGCAGGTAGTTCCTCTCGCCCTCTTGCACATGCGGCCTGTACAGAGGTGTCTGCTGAGCTTGGGTCTGTGCCCTCAGAGGTCCCACAAGACCAAAGTACTGGTCTCTCGGAGGCTCCGCAGAGCCCTACGGTGGTGGAAGGTCCCCGCGAACATAGGAGCGGGCCGCGTTCTGGGTCCAGTGATATACCGCCAGCTGGTGTACACCGACGCATCCCCAACAGGGTGGGGCGCGGTACACGAAGGCTGGGGGGCCAACGGTGTCTGGACCGGCCGGTGGCGGGGTCAGCACATAAATGTCCTGGAGCTGAGGGCGGCTCTTCTCGCTCTGCGTCATTTCTTGCCGAGACTGAGGGGTCACCACGTGATTGTCCGCACCGACAGCACGGTGGCGGCCGCTTATATCAACAGGCAGGGGGGGCTGGGCTCCCCGGCCCTGTGCAAGCTGGCTACAGTTCTCTGGCAGTGGGCCCACCCCCTCTTCCTCTCACTCAGAGCCGTGCATGTGCCGGGGGTACTGAACTCCGCGGCGGACATCATGTCGAGGGGGGGCCCTCAGCCGGGGGAATGGAGGCTCCACCCGGAAGTGGTGTCCGAGATATGGCGCCACTTCGGCAGGGCAGAAGTCGACCTGTTCGCGTCAAGGGAGTCGTCCCATTGCGAGCTCTTTTTCTCGCTGAGGAACGACGATCCCCCCCTGGGCTGGGATGCTCTGGCCCATCCATGGCCCAGGGTTCTGCTCTACGCCTTTCCCCCCTTCACTCTCCTCCAGCCTCTTCTTCGAAGAGTTCAGGTGGAGCATGTGCGGGTGATATTGGTGGCACCCCTGTGGCCCCACATGGCATGGTTCTCAGCCATTCCGCCTCTGCTGGACGGAACACCATGGCAGCTCCCGCGCCGGAGGGACCTTCTCTCCCAGGCGAACGGAGCCCTGTTTCACCCCTTTCCAGCGGGGCTCAGGTTGGTGGCTTGGCCCCTGAGAGGGCCAGGCTTCTGGCCCTAGGGTTACCAGAGCCGGTCGTGGCAACGATTCAGCAGGCCCGGGCTCCCTCCACAAGGGCGGCTTATTCGTACCATTGGCAACTGTTTGCTGCCTGGTGTGGGTCTAACCAGGTAGACCCCTACTTAGCCTCAGCTCAGCAGATCCTGCAGTTTTTGCAGTCTCAGCTGGAGGCCCGGAAGGCTGCGGTAACACTGCGAGGATTGGTGGCGGCAATCAAAGCAGTGCGAATCGGCGAGGTTGCACTGTGTGCTGAGGACTGTGCCCTCATTTCCCGGTTTCTCCAGGGGGCACACAGGCTCACGGTGCGGACTGCTGGTCCCGCGGTTCCCCCATGGGACTTGGATGTCGTCCTTGGGGCTCTCCAGAGTCCCCCCTTTGAACCCCTTAGGGGTGCTGACCTGAAGTGGCTTTCCATTAAGACCGCCTTCCTGCTTGCTATTACCTCAGCCAGGAGGGTGAGTGAACTACATGCATTGTCAGTGCATGGTGACTGCTGCCGGTTCTCCTCGGACGGTTCCAGTGTCGTTCTGAGACCCAACCCAGCCTTCCTGCCTAAGGTCCTCACTGAGTTCCACCTGTCTCAATCAGTTGAGCTTAGGTCTCTCTCCCCTCCTGATGATGGCGAGGACGTCGAGCAGGGTCAGTCCACTCTGTGCCCGGTGAGGGCCTTGACGGAGTACATCCGGCGGACTCAGACTATCCGGAGGTCCGATCAGCTCTTTGTCTGTCACAACCCTGGACGTCTGGGAAGACCCTTGTCTAAATCCAGACTGTCACACTGGGTGGTGGACGCTATCCGTCAGGCTTACGTCCTGTCGGACGTGCCCATTCCTTCAGGGGTCCGGGCACACTCCACTCGGGGTGTGGCTGCCTCCTGGGCCTTGTGGCGGGGGGCCTCCCTTGCCTCCATTTGCTCTGCCGCCACATGGTCATCCCCGTCGACCTTTACCAGGTTCTACCGTCTGAACGTCGCTGCCAGCCCCTCCCTTGGGGATCGGGTGCTGGGCTCAGCCCGACGGTAGACACTTTGTCTCCCCTCGGCCTTGCGTCTGGCGGGCCGGGCGAGCGGCCTCCCTGTGGCCAGCCTGGCCCCTGCGTCTTGCGGGGCCCCTGGCCGTTCCCTTTGGTTGCCTTGCGTCTTGCGGGCCTCCATGGTGCCCCTTTCCCTCCCAGGATTGGCCCTAGCGCCTGGCGGGGCCTTCTCCTGGGCTTTGTATATATTGTATATTTGTACATAGTTCGTTTACTGCACATTTTGGTGTGGGATTGTGGGCTGCACCGTCTCCTCACGGGGTGTCTTAAAGAGTTACCCCGTACATATGGAATATGTAACGGAGTGGAGAGATAGTCTCGAGACGATAGAGAACGTGCGGTTACATTGTAACCTTTGTTCTCTGAGTGAAGAGACTATCTCTCCAGCTCTTAGGTCGCTCGGAGACACGTTTCGATCAAACTATCAGTGATCGCACGCCAGCGCTGGCGCTTTATAGCTACGCAATAGGGCGTGGCCGGGCAAGCCGGTGTGTCTTAGGGCGTTTTCACACCTGAAAGTCCGAACCAAGGTCCGAACCAAACTCCGTAATTCTGTTACATTGTAACACATTTGGTCCGGTTGGTTTGGTTTCACACTGCAAATGGAGTAACGGACTTTACAAGACAAACATACAGGGGAAATTTATTCTTCTCATTAGAGGACGCATCAACTCCCCATGCACTTCCGCGGCTCATTTTGCTTTGGTTACGCTGAGTTGTTGGGCTGGCCGGCATCTGACATCAGTATTACTTCCTGTTTACACAAAATGAATGGAGCGAGCCAGAGCCGGCTTTGGGCATAGGCGGTATAGGCAGGCCTAGGGCGCCATCTGTTGGAGGGGCGCCGCTAGCGGTCGGAGGGACGCCGGCATCGGTTGTTTACCGGAGGGATACCCGCAGGATTTGATCGGCGTCATAGGTAGAGTCGTCGGCGACATTAGTAAAGCCGGCACTGGAGCGAGCCATCTTTTCACCGTTCTAATATTTTTGTTGGTTTATTGCTACCAGCAGCATCAAGTTAATGAGCAATACATCAGAGTAACTGCTATTCACAAGATGAGCCTCCTCCTCATGCGAAAACTTTATCGAGAGGAGGAGAAAACGGCATACAGTCCTGCGAGTTATGGCAATGTGTACTCCGGAGAGAAGGTGAGTGTGGGAATATTTTTTAAAGAGATGAGCTGTCAGTAGTGATGTATTAACTTGTCTTTATAGTGCTATACATTTTACCGTGCGACACTTTTCATTCAGCATAATAACGGACACGAGTCGACTAACGTTGCGCCTTGCGTGTCACAGCAACGTTTAACGTTAGCAGCTAAAGTTAGCATGCCGTTACTTCCTGTGTTTGGTACAGTGTTTGGTCCGCTGAGCTTTCACACTGCATACGAACCGCACCAGGGTTCACTTGGAACCGAACCGAGACCTACGTTTTCTGGCGGACCAGAGTTCGCTTGTTTGGTCCGCACCAGAGTCCGGATGCGTGTTTGCACCTGCCCAAACGAACCGGACTATCCGAGGAAACGAACTCTGCTCCGTTTAAAGCGGACCAAACAGCTCTGGTGTGAAAGCGACCTTAAAGAATTATCCAGGTACCCTGACAAGCAGGAGGATCATATCCCCGTACATATGGAATATGTAACGGAGTGGAGAGATAGTCTCTTCACTCAGAGAACAAAGGTTACAATGTAACCGCACGTTCTGCTGTGTTCTGTTGTGTTCTGTTGTGTTCTGTTGTGTTGTGTTCTGTTCTGTTGTGTTCTGTTCTGTTGTGTTCTGTTCTGTTGTGTTCTGTTCTGTTCTGTTGTGTTCTGTTCTGTTGTGTTCTGTTCTGTTCTGTTGTGTTCTGTTGTGTTCTGCTGTGTTCTGTTCTGTTCTGTTGTGTTCTGTTCTGTTCTGTTGTGTTCTGTTGTGTTCTGTTCTGTTCTGTTGTGTTCTGTTGTGTTCTGCTGTGTTCTGTTGTTTTCTGCTGTGTTCTGTTCTGTTCTGTTGTGTTCTGTTGTGTTCTGTTCTGTTCTGTTCTGTTGTGTTGTGTTGTGTTCTGTTGTGTTCTGTTCTGTTCTGTTGTGTTCTGTTGTGTTCTGTTCTGTTCTGTTGTGTTCTGTTCTGTTGTGTTCTGTTCTGTTCTGTTCTGTTGTGTTCTGCTGTGTTCTGTTGTGTTCTGCTGTGTTCTGCTGTGTTCTGCTGTGTTCTGTTGTGTTCTGCTGTGTTCTGTTGTGTTCTGTTCTGCTGTGTTCTGTTGTGTTCTGTTGTGTTCTGTTGTGTTCTGTTGTGTTCTGTTCTGTTGTGTTCTGTTGTGTTCTGCTGTGTTCTGTTGTGTTCTGCTGTGTTCTGTTGTGTTCTGTTGTGTTCTGCTGTGTTCTGTTGTGTTCTGCTGTGTTCTGTTGTGTTCTGCTGTGTTCTGTTGTGTTCTCCTCTGTTCTGCTGTGTTCTGCTGTGTTCTGTTTTGTTCTCCTCTGTTCTGTTGTGTTCTCCTCTGTTCTGCTGTGTTCTGCTGTGTTCTGTTGTGTTCTGTTGTGTTCTGCTGTGTTCTGTACGTACAGTTAGTGTGGGTCTCCTGCTGTGGTCCACCCTGTCCAGCAGGGGGTGCTGTTCCCTCAGCTGTTCCACGCTCACCACCCTGTGGAACCCCAGGCTGCTCGGCAGTGAAGGACCAGAACAGGAGGAACTCTTCAAAAATCACTTCGGCCAATCAAAATGTTTGTTTTTTGTTTGTTTTTTTCAGACTTATGTAAACAACAGGAGCCCCCCCGACCCCGAGCGGGACGTCCCGCTGCGTCTGCGTCTCTGTGAAGGATACCTGCTGGCGATGTCGGTCACGGGACCCTGACCCGACACCAACACACACTTATCATGGAAACCCCTCAGCAGCCGCAAAGGACTGTGGGATAGCATCACCTGCTCCGGGGCGATCTACAGAGAAAAATCATAAATGATCAAATTTAAAGTTTTGACAAAATGAAACAATAAAACAGAACCTGAATCCCCGTCAGTCACATCACAACCCCCCACCTGTCTGTCCTACCTGGACCCCCAGCAGGTGAGACAGCTGCGCGGCCTTGTGTTGCCGCAGACAGTTTCCTGCGTTGGTGACGAACACGACAGGAAGCAGGAAGTCGTTGTTGGAGTCCAGCAGCTTCCTGAAGGCTCGACGAGCCGCCGGGATCGGAGAACCTCCACGAACCAGAACCCCATCCACATCAAACAGAACCCCCACCTGAGAGACAGACAGGCAGAGAGACAGACAGACAGGCAGGCAGAGAGAGAGACAGAAAGACAGACAGAGAGAGAGACAGACAGAAAGACAGACAGACAGACAGAAAGACAGACAGGCAGACAGAGAGACAGGCAGGCAGACAGACAGACAGGAAGACAGAAAGACAGACAGGCAGACAGAGAGACAGGCAGGCAGACAGAGAGAGAGAGAGACAGGCAGGCAGGCAGGCAGACGGGCAGAGAGAGAGACAGGCAGGCAGGCAGAGAGACAGGCAGACAGACAGAGAGAGAGACAGACAGACAGGCAGAGAGACAGACAGACAGGCAGAGAGAGAGACAGGCAGGCAGGCAGGCAGGCAGACAGGCAGACAGACAGGCAGAGAGAGAGACAGGCAGACAGGCAGGCAGAGAGAGAGACAGGCAGGCAGAGAGACAGGCAGACAGAGAGACAGACAGGCAGACAGAGAGACAGACAGGCAGACAGAGAGACAGGCAGACAGAGAGACAGGCAGGCAGGCAGAGAGAGAGACAGACAGGCAGACAGAGAGAGACAGACAGAAAGACAGACAGGCAGACAGACAGACAGGCAGAGAGAGAGAGGCAGGCAGGCAGAGAGAGAGACAGACAGGCAGACAGAGAGAGAGACAGACAGAAAGACAGACAGGCAGACAGACAGACAGGCAGAGAGAGAGAGAGACAGAGAGAGAGAGAGAGACAGACAGACAGACAGAGAGACAGACAGACAGGCAGGCAGACAGACAGACAGACAGACAGACAGACAGACAGGCAGGCAGGCAGAGAGACAGAGATAGAGACAGACAGAAAGACAGACAGGCAGACAGAGAGAGAGACAGACAGAAAGACAGACAGGCAGACAGAGAGAGAGACAGGCAGACAGGCAGGCAGAGAGAGAGACAGACAGAAAGACAGACAGACAGGCAGAGAGACAGACAGGCAGAGAGACAGGCAGGCAGACAGACAAGCAGAGACACAGACAGGCAGACAGACAGACAGGCAGAGACACAGACAGGAAGACAGGCAGAGACACAGACAGGCGGAGACACAGACAGGCAGACAGGCAGAGACACAGACAGGCAGACAGGCAGAGACACAGACAGGCGGAGACACAGACAGGCAGACAGGCAGAGACACAGACAGGCAGAGACACAGACAGGCAGAGACACAGACAGGCGGAGACACAGAGAGGCAGACATGCAGAGACACAGACAGGAAGAGACACAGACAGACAGACAGACAGGTCAGTTCCTCCACTTCACTAAATGAACTCACCAACATGGATCCGGCTCTGTTCTGCTTCACAAACCTAAATCTGAACCGTTCTGAGCACTTTGACCGGGGGAGCCAGGTGGGGCCCAGGGGGGGGCCGGGGGCCCAGGGGGCCCAGGGGAGAGCCGGGGGCCAGGGGGGACCCGGGGGGGGGCCAGTGTGTGTGTGTGTGTGTGTGTGTGTGTGTGTGTGTGTGTGAGTGTGTGTGTCTGTGTGTGTGTGTTTATTGTTTATTGTTGATCCCCATTAGTCACTGCCTCAGTAGTGACTATTCTTCCTGGGGTCAAATAAGAAATACAATATAATCAAAAGATTTACAAGCAAAACCTAATAAAAAACAAAAGAAAAAATAAAAAAATAAAATAAATTAAAAACATGTAACATATACAGTCACACATATATCAAAAAAATGAAAACAACAACTATCATCCTAAATAACAAAGAATGATAAACAAAATATAACAGACATAAAATACCTACAGAAGTAAACAAAAATAGAACATATGTCCATAT
>NC_043984.1:38916615-38936615 GCF_902150065.1 Myripristis murdjan | reverse complement strand
GTTCAGGTGGAGCTGATGAAGTGACACTGAGTGGACGTTACTGCTCCTTCAGTCATCTTCTGCACCTCAGCTGTCACTCAGAGCATTCAGCTGGTTCACACACACACACACACACACACACACACACACACACACACACACACACACACACACACACACACACACACACACACACACTCGAAGTGACTGAGGACACACCCGGACCCCTGAGGGCCCGGGACCCCACCTTGTAAACACCTGCTCTAAACTGTAGTTTAATGTCACCATGTTGGCACCTGACAGACGTCCACCTGTCCATGTTCTGAGTCAAAGTCTCCAAATCTCATACTTCTACTTTTGACTTTTAGTATGTACTGCAGCTGGCCTTACAAAGTATGCAGTGTAGTATGCAGTATGCATGCATATGCATACTATTGGGACACACTCCATCCGTCCTCCCTGAGCTCCGCCCCTCTCGCTCACTTCCTCCTCCGTCCATCGCTCCACATCTGAATGTTGTTGTTTCATACTGCGCTGTCCTCTGTCTGATTTCTGATCTGCTGTCTTCCTGTCACTGCTGCTCTACCTGAGCCAGGTGAGCCCCGTGTGTGTGTGTGTGTTGTCTTCTGTATGTGGGCGTGGCCATATACGGCTCAGTCAGTGCGACATATCGTCCGCTGTGCAAAGGATTGTGGGTCAGAATGGCCAGAGCAGCATGCTGACATGCAGACTGTGAAATCTGAGTGGATGTAGTAGAACATCCTGGTACTCTTGGCATACTGCATCTGACACACTATAGCTGTGTCCCAGTTCAGGGTCTGCATCCTTCGAAGTCCGGGTCCTCCGAAGTCCGGGTCCTTTGGAGGACCCGGACTTCAACTGAAGCGTCCTCCCCCGTCAAGTAACGGCAACCAAATGGGACGGTCTAGCCTTCGGAGTATTTCCTGGTTGCGTAACCGCCGTTACCGCCGTTTCCATGACAACAAACTCCGGAGACCGAAATATAATGTTTCTTTCTGTCAGACAGACAGAACAGGGGTTTTGGTTTAACATATGTGGCGTTGGATGTTCAAATGAGTAAAAAACGAATATTTATAATGTGAAATCTGAACTTTTCACCGACTGAGCAGCAGCACGCAAAGCATTTTGGGATACGGGAGGCCGAGAAGGCTAGTCGCGGTGCAGCCTCCGAATCAGCTACCAACGGCTGGAAAGGAGGAGCATTTGAAGGATCCTTCGACTTTGGATGAATGGGGACAGGCCTTCACAGTGTTGTGACGTAACTGGCCTTCAAATGCCGACTTCGAAGGATGCAGACCCTGAATTGGGACACAGCTTATGTACTGGGACATACTCAATCTTTTTCTTGCATACTAAGTAGTATGGTAGTATGGGCACTGGAACACAGGGCAGGTCATGTGACTGGAGCCCACACCTGTGCACACCTGTGTTTTATGGGAGTGAATTAGCATGCAGCTCGGCCTGTGGAAGTCCCTG
The DNA here is from genome assembly GCF_902150065.1 of Myripristis murdjan. Classification (NCBI taxonomy): domain Eukaryota; kingdom Metazoa; phylum Chordata; class Actinopteri; order Holocentriformes; family Holocentridae; genus Myripristis; species Myripristis murdjan. The sequence continues at coordinate 38,935,139 of NC_043984.1, read as the reverse complement.
CCCAGCGCTGCACGTTTGGAAACAAAACCTTTATCCCACGTCGTCTGTGACATGATTCCATCTGGTTGAGCTTCGTGCTGCTGCGGGTTCATCTGATTGTTTTCATTCATTCTCCTGTTTGTATTTATTCTCATTTCTTCATCTTATTGTAAACATTGTGAGCTGCACCTCCTGTGTAAAAAGCTCCATATAAATAAAGATTACTAGTATTATTATTCTTATTATTCTTGTTCTTATTGATGACACATCAGATGGAGCTCAGCAGGTTTACCTGAGCGCTGCCCTGTGAGGCCGGGCCGCTCCAGCCAGGCCAGTCCAGCCGGGCCCCTCCAGCCGGGCCGGTCCAGCCGGGCCCCTCCAGCCGGGCCGGTCCAGCCGGGCCCCTCCAGCCGGGCCACTCCAGCCGGGCCGGTCCAGCCGGGCCGGGCTGCAGTTCTGGGCAGAGCTCTCTGCTGTCAGGACGGCCGCTCTCTGCTCTGAGCACCTTCACATTAAAAGCCCTGACTCTGCTGCCGCCTGCTTCACTCAGGAGGAACAGACTGTCATCATGCAGGAAAATGATTCCTGTGGCCCAAACAAGGCCAGAGAGGAGCGCTGGCACAAAGCTGCTCCTTCCACTTTGTTTCTGCGTTCAGGCCTCACACTGCACCACAGTGCACTGCACTGCACCACACTGCACCACACTGCACCACACTGCACCACACTGCACCGCACTGCACCACACTGCACTGCACTGCACCACACTGCACTGCACCACACTGCACCACACTGCACCACACTGCATCGCACCACACCACACTGCACTGCACCACACTGCACCGCACTGCACCACACTGCACTGCACTGCACCACACTGCACTGCACCACACTGCACCACACTGCACCACACTGCACCACACTGCACTGCACCACACTGCACCACACTGCACTGCACTGCACTGCACTGCACCACACTGCACTGCACCACACTGCACTGCACTGCACCACACTGCACTGCACCACACTGCACCACACTGCACCACACTGCACTGCACTGCACTGCACTGCACTGCACCACACTGCACTGCACCACACTGCACTGCACTGCACTGCACCACACTGCACTGCACCGCACCGCACTGTACTGCACTGCACGTCAGGATCCAGTGAAGGCACTGCAGCTGATGTGATATGAGGCCTGTGTGTGACAGACTGGAGGTGGTTCCAGCAGCCAATAAGCAGCGAGCATCAGAATCTCCCTCAGAGGGGGGCGGAGCTGCTGTGGATTATTAATCTGGGATTTTGTGTCTGATCTTCAGGGTCAGATTTAAAGGGTTAACAGACGCATCACCTGAAGCAAACAGGAGGAAAGGTGATGTGGAGCTGAGACTCTGAACAGAACCTGGTCCAGAGCAGGTGATGTTCGCAGCATCTGTTACCATGGCGATGAAGCTGGGTCAAAGGAGAGTAACACAACAAACTGTTAAGACCCAACACACCTGACCTGAGGCCTGTACCTGCAGCTGGATGTGGGCTTAGCGAGGTCACTTCAGGGTTAACTCGGGGTTTTCTGTACCATGAGGTGGTTTGTTTTTCTCTCACATTTTTTTCAGGTTTGAAGAGGAAGAAGGAATTCTTCGTTTTTTTTTTTACTCATGACTCTACACTGTCAACCAAAAATTGATCTTGTAGACTGATGTAATGATTTTAAAAAATATTTTTGAAAATAAATGAGGGGAATTTAATTCAGAGGGTTAAATAAAAGCCTGATAAAACACAGGCCAGCCTCTGGGCTCCTTTAGGTTTCCATTAGTTTGCTCATATTTAGTATTTAGGCTGGCTGCCCTGAAAAGTCCACATGAGAGTTGGTGCCAAATGTTTTACAGTCTTTAAGTGACAGTGAAATAATATTTTAACCATGATGGGGAAGTAATATTATAATCCCACTAATTTATGCATTGACACAGTCAGAGAATTTTTCCCAGCATTCCTTGCGGCTGCAGCTGTGGTGCTTTTTGCCTGGATGATGGATTTATATTCCTCGTATTTATTTCAGATTATTGTCTGCTCCTCCGTCGTAAAGTATGCGGCTCGGGTGGATTTTTCCTTGTCTGTGATTGGTCGTCTGCAGCAAACTCACGCCCTTTTTCTGTGAGCGCACAGATCTAGATTGGAAAAGCCTGGGTTCAGTCAGCGAGCTGAAGCTTCATGGGACTGAACATCAGAGGCCTGTATCACGAAGCGGGATTAAGGGGTTAGCGAGATCACTTCAGGCTCAACTCCGGATTTTCTGTATCACAAAGCTGGTTCACCTCTGATCGGGATAGAAAACCTGTCCTGAACCTGTCCTGAAAGTTAGCCTGCTCCGGGGCAGGCTCACTTTCAGGATAGGATTGAATCCTGCATAAAGCTCCGCCCCCTGGCCAATCAGCTGTTTGCTAAACCGTGGCCTGTCCAATCACTGAGGATCCTGGAGAGCATTACGACGTGAAAGGATTTTCCTTGACCGATCAAACCCGTTAGATTTTGCCGACGACTCTCTGTATGAGAGAGAGGATGTGATGCTGATGTGAAGCAGCTTCAGGCTCACAGCTGCTGCTGTACAGAGCTGACACTCTGTAGGAGAGGAACACACACGAGAGATCATTAAAGGAAATTTGATAATCAAAAGTATTTTTAGAGACGTGTCACAACATTTTAGGGGCATTTAAAATGGCTCAATTAATTAGCTCTTAATGTTTTTGGGAGGCAAATTATTCCTGTGTGAGAGAATGGGCCTGATTGACAGCTGAGGGGTTACACGTGAGGGGATTCAACTATAGCCTACCTGTCATACACGCAACACACCTGTGCAGTGCAGTGCATGTGTTTCAGTGTCAGATGTGGACTTGTTGATGTGTAATTTGCACATTTATGCAGTCGGCAGTTCGTTGCCAAGCGTTCTGCCTTCTCTTCATGGCAGCCACGGTGTTCGATTTACTATGTAAATGTTGTTTTCCCTCCTCATACTCTTCCAGGGGCCTATTTCACGAAAGGTGGATTAGGCTTTAAGCCTGGATTTAGCAGCTATCCTGTCTTAATTTAGCCAGGATTAGGGATTAATGGGTTTCATGAAAGGTGGATTATCTTGCGAGATTAACCTGGCCAGTAAACCTGGCTATAATGAGCCTGAACTCGGTTTCATGAAAGTAATCCCACCTTAATTACCATGGAAACTTAGCCTAAACCTTAGCCTGCTCCGGACCAGGCTAGAAGTCAAGCTTAAATTAATCCAGCGCCCTGTTGTTCAACTTTGTGAAATTACTATTAGTCAATGACTCCAATCGTAAACCAATGACTTTGTTAATTCAACACCTGTTAGTATATGGACTAATTTCAAATTATGCTACATTCAAATAAAATGAAAATAAAAGCATTAAGATATAATCAATTTAATTACATAGTGTGTGACCATGAATCATAGTTGTTTCACAATGGCTCATGTGATATAATCATTGTCACTCTCAGTCTCTCATAATTATAGAAATACACATTTAATTGGTATTGCCATGCAATCGGGACATTGCACGGCACTGCAGATAGATAGAGTGATAGATAGAGCGCATATAATAGGCCTATAGCATTGGAGATTAGTAGGTTGACAACTGCTTAGCCTATATATTTATGGACTAAATAATAATAATATAAATAGGCTAATATATATATTTTTGGACGACTTATGCATTAAGTTTGTCGCCAACACTTTGCCACGCTGTCTCCCTTGCTTTAATTGCTTTTACGTTTTTTTTTTTTTTTTTCGCTTTTATTAGATCAAAGTCAAGCCAAGTACATGAATTATAAAGGCAACACACATTTTTCAGTAGAGACGTTGCTGTAAATACACTTAAGTATAAAAATAACAAAAAAGAAATTGCAATGATTTACAGTGAACAACAAATAACAATGTGGAGAAAGGAACGAAAGAAACAAAAAACTTCAGGGTCTGTAAATGTGAGATGTCTAAGTAATTTCTGATTTGTGATTTTTGAGTTTTAAACAGTAGTTAAATGTGATTTAAATTTTTTTATTAAAAATAAAAGTTTATGCATATAGATTATGTTGTAGTTTTTTTTATTCATTAAGAAGGTATAAGATAAACAACTGTGGCATTTTTCCATCGTACATAAATCAAAGATATAGGGGAAAAAGGCAAGGAAATATAAAATCAATGTTAGTGCAGAATCCCAAAGTACTTCAGTAAAAGGCAAGAGCAGATTACAGCAGATAGCAGATAGGTAGGCTACAACGAAAATAAAATGAAAAATAAAATGAATGAATAAATAAATAAATACATAAATAAGTGAACATAGATTTCATTGCCTTTGCGGTTAATAACCTCCTTTACTTCCTCATGCTTGTATTAGGCGCTGAGTCTCATCCAGACTGAGTGACGCAGCCCTCTACTTCGCTCTGATTGGTCACGTTCAAGGAATCTGCGATCGACCGGCAGGGTCTTTTGAAGGGAGATGTGATCGCGCACCAGCCTGGCTTCACAATCCAGACTCGCTAAAGTCGCTCCTTCTCAGCCTGACTTGGCTTTAGTGGAACGGAATAAACCAGGCTGTGCGGGGCAGGCTTTAGCAAGCCTAGATTTGTCTTATATCCTGGCTTATTTAATCCACCTTTCGTGAAATAGGCCCCAGTATGACACGCTGCTCCTCCGCCGTGAAACACCCTGTGCGTTTTTCCTCGTGGCTCATGTTTGTGATTGGTCAGCTGCCTCAGACTCCGCCCCTTACACGTGCGCGTTCACGGCTCCTGATGAGGCAAACCTGGGGCCTGTTCCATCCAGCTGGCTAACGGGATAGCCTGGCTTATTTCGATGAGCCTCGCTAATTTAAGTGGGAGTTCCGTTCCATCAAAGTGGCTTATATGAGTTGCAGCTCAGTAACCATGGCAACTTAGTCAGCAGAACTAGCCTGCTCCGTGGCGGCTTACAGCCAAGCTTAGCTCAGCTGCTGTCAGAGAATGTATGACGGACGCAAACAGACCCTAAATGACGGCTCCGTCACGTCTGTATTGTTGCCCCGGCATCACATATTCAATTTAATTAAGTTCAAATTTAATTATGTAGCACCATGTCCGTGTTCGGAAATATAAATTCAGACTTAGCCTATTTCCCACAATGTGACCAAGCATGAATGTACGAGTTTACTTAATAAAAATAAACCTAATGAAAATCATGTGTTATCACTGTCAGTCTCCGAAATCAACCGAATAAACAATCAATTACTCAATCAAATTTTATTCATATAGCACAAGTCATACATCAAATGCAACAATAAGCGTTGAACATAAAAGGGTTGAAAAGAACATGAGGTTAAATAAAAAAGACGTCTTATTTTATTTCCCACCCGCAATTTGCGATGACCCGCCTCTATTCTGCCCGAAGCCAATAGATTAGTTGACACAGGTGAGGGACGTAAGAACACATATTTCAGTTAATCCCAATTGGATTCATGGTCATCCCACTTTTTGAATGATCCCTTTATATTTGGATTTTTACATGTAGCCTACCTATAATTTCATATGTAATGTAAATTCCTAAGTTTTGAAATCATTTAGCCTATTAACCATTAAAAAAAAAACAACAAAACAAACTCAATAATCATCATTTTGTTCAAGCTGTGAAGACAAAGAATGAAAGCATTAAATACAGTCCAAACCATGGCTTTCTGTTGTGTTTAAATTTATAGGCTACTTAGCCTACTTCCTTCTCCAGTTTTTTGATTTCCATATCCCGACGGTGTCGCGCCGGTCAACAATCCTGCTTCCGGCGCCCCTCTGGCCGCTAGCGGCGCCCCTCCAGCAGATGGCGCCCTAGGCAATTGCCTATACCGCCTATGCCAAAAGCCGGCCCTGTTTGTGATGATTTCTCTATATTCTTCATATAGTTCCATCAGCAGTGTCTGCTCCGCCGCTGAAAATGTCGAGGCTCTCCTTTTCCCCTCCTTTTGAGACAGTTGTATCTTCGTTTCGACACTCGACTGTTCTGGGCTGCTTATGTGCCCCGTGGACGCGCACACTTGAGGCTTGTTCAAACGTGGCTAGAATTAGCGCTGACTTGACGCGGCTGAATCGCGTTAGTGGAACGGGTTGAGGCTTTAGTGAAAGTTGACGCTAATTCAAGCCAGGCTATATCACGTAAGCGCAGCTTTCTTTAGCCGCTTTCATGGAACAGCCCCCTGGATCGAGTGAGCGAGTTGATAACCAGCGTTGTGATACCGGTCATCCCTGATCACCAGGATCTGCATCAGTGTATCCAGACAGGGGCCCGTTGCACAAAAGTAGGATTAAGACATCCGGGATAAGTGAGTGAGCCGAGCTCAACGAATCCAAAACACGAGCGTCCAGGTTCAACTGGTTGCACAAACACCAAGCCAGGATCAGCAGACACGGATTCATCAAGCAGCTGAAACCTATCCTGGATCAGTGCGCGCACGCGGCTTCCTCAGTAGACCCCGCCATCGATCACAGATTCACCGATTCACCATGGCAGCGAGAGCAACGTATTTCTCCCCCTCTGAGGCAGAAATCCTTATGGAGGCTTACGAGGAGGTGAAAGATCAAATAAAAAAGAAGGACAACACGGCCGCTGTTATCAACAACGAGAGAAAGCGTGGAAAAATACTGCAGACCGCCTGAATGCGTAAGTAGTGCGCAAATACACACTCACTGTTCCGCTGAAACCATCACAATTACAATCCAAATAGTTAATTAACATCTCCGAAAACGTAGTTGTCCTCTGATTATTAATCAGTTGAAACTGTAAGTGAAATTTACTGCAGATGTGGGTGAAATTGTGTAAATGTAACTCCTTCAGACTGTATAACACTTTGATAAATAGATGAGCTCACTGACTGAATTGAATTTCCCTTTAGGATTAATAAAGTTCCTCTTATGTTATCCTTATATTTGCCCCTCATGCTCCATGCTCCTCTGCATGCACACCAAGATAAAATCCCCCTCAGGTGCCCATGAGGCGGGTTTTGTGAATAGGAAATCCTTTCACAGCATTATGTTTAGGTGAACATGACTTTTTGATATTGTCAATTAATGAACACTGTACATTGCTTGTGATGTCAGTTGATTGGTTTAATAGTCTTCATCTTATAATTTCAGATGGTCTGCAATGCTGACTGTCTGATCAGCAATGTTGTGGCAAAGTGGCCTGGCTCAGTCCATGACTCCGGAGTCTTTCAGACCTCTGGAATCTATCAGCACCTATCACAAGGTGAGCCACACAACCTCTATTAATAACCACTTTTTACATCATGGCTGTGTCAAGAATGTCACTCTATTTATGAGGTTGTGATGATGAGATTTTGTATTGACAGGTGAATTCTCTGGTGTGTTGCTGGGGGACAGGGGGTATACCTGCCAGCCCTTTCTCCTGACACCACAGACCCCCAGGGAGCACAGCAGGCCTACAGTCCTGCCCATGCCAGGACAAGGGCCAGGACTGAAATGACCTTTGGCCTCCTGAAGGCACGCTTTTCACTGTCCTCAGGACTTAAGGGTCAGCCCTTTGAGGGCATGTGACATCACTGTGGCCTGTGCTGTCCTCCACAGTGTGGCCTGCCTGAGGAAGGAGAGGGCCCCCAGAGTGCCATCACACACAGACTGGGACAATCCTGCATCTTCCCTGATGACGACAGTGGTCGGCTGCTCAGGGACCAATATGTGTTAAATTATTTTAGTTAATATGCATGCTTTAAATTTAAGTTAAATATGTCCTGCAGTGGCAGAGATGCATGCTGTGAATTTCAGTTAAATATGGCCTGCATTGGCAGAGGAATTTAAAAAAAAAAAAAAAAAATGCTTAATTGTATTTAAACTGATTTGGCCTCTTATGTCGTTTGTGCTGTATACTGTGTGTATACAAGCTTGCTACTGCATCCATTCATTTGTCTGTTCATTTGTTGTGTATGGATTTGTCCTGCATTTATTTCAGTGTGCACACATGCAGGGTGTTTTACATACAGACCTTTGAATGTGTCTTTATTCTTGTATTGTATAATATGCTTTGATTCTGTGCTTTCTATCATGTAGAGTCACTGTGTGAAGGAGCTGATTGTTTACCTGCTTTGATTTATCCTTATTCAATAAAGGAATGTCATGTTACTCTTTGATGTGTATTTATATTTATATGGGATGTGTATTTTATAGTCTATGGGAAACTGTAAATTATCTAATATTGCAACATCTAAAATCATCATTTATCATCAAATTAATGATCACAAATGTTTAAATGACAGGGGGTCTAGTTTCGACACTTTCCTAAAATAATCGCCTAAGTCTTTTTTTTTTTTTTTTGTCAAAAATGAGTTTTTTGCCTAAATCATCTCCTCTTGATGCTGGCCACCTCTGGTGAAATCACCAGCATCAGAACAGGTCATGCCATTCTACCCCTGAAGTATAACTGCCTAAATCACTTGTGTGCAAAAACTGTGACTTTGGTAGTTTTATTTTTGCCTAAGGCAAAAAAAAAAAAAAAAAAAAAAACGTTTTTAGGCTATTTTAAGCATTTCAAGATGGCAGCGGTATCAAGAAGAAAGAAAATTTTCTCTGCCAGTGAAGTTATTTCAATGATCCAGGGCTCATCCTCAATTGGTAAGTGATGAGGTTTAGTATAACTTTGGCATATAACATATTACAATTGCCTAAGTCAACAAAGGCATGTTCAGAAATTTGCCTAATTTATTTCTGTTATGTTACATAATTGACTGACATTGTTTTTAGTATGTCAGTAGTCATCTTTTTTTATATAACATTTTTGAGTGAAATTATCAATAAATATCATAGTTAATTTTTGGTGAATTTTTTTGTGTCCTGAAAAAATGACTTAGGCGATTATTTTAGGAAGGTGACGATGTGATAATGCGTAGTGGGCAGTGGAATAACGTTTAGTTTCCGTTTGTGGTGACTGTTGACTGAGATAAGGGATAAGATTAAATAAATCCTGGAACTTAGCCTGGTCTGGAGCAGGCTAGCTCCACAGAATATATCTCCATGGTAACTTATATCAAAACATATCCTGCTATCCACTATCCTACTTTTGTGCAACCGGATCAAGGATAAGTTAATCCAGGATAACCAAGATATCCCGGCTTAATCCCTTATCCTAGTTTTGTGCAACAGGCCTCTGGTCTGGCTAATCCAGTGAAAACTAAGCTGCTTCGTGATCCAGGCCTCAGGAGGGAGGATGTCTGGTTAAGAGAAGCCACATAACTGAGAGAAACCCCGGGATTATAATCCAGCTTTGTGGTACAGGCCTCAGGTCACCTGCTTCACAGCACAGCGCTCTGCACAGGTGATGAACTGAATGTAACTCCTGAACCAAAGTGTTGATGTGTGACGTCACAACAACAACAACAACAACAACAACAACAACAACAGGCTGAAAAAGCCAGTTTTATTAGAAAACAGACCAGAGTCAGGTACAAAAATCTGACATTATTTACATCACACACACACACACCCACACACACACACACACACACCCACACACACACACACACACACCCACACACCCACTCAAACACACACACCCACTCAAACATACACCCACACACACTCACTCACACACACACACGCCCCCTACAGGCCCAGCAGGGTGCGGGCCTCCTGGCTCTGAGCCAGCAGCGTCTCAGAGGCGTAACGCTGCAGCAGCTCCATCTTCTTCCTCCTGACCAGAGCCTCCTCCACCTGAGAGACAGACAGGTCAGAGAGGCAGACAGACAGGTCAGACAGACAGGTCAGACAGACAGACAGACAGACAGAAAGATAGGTCAGACAGACAGACAGGTCAGACAAACAGACAGACAGACAGGTCAGACAGACAGACAGACAGGTCAGACAAACAGACAGACAGACAGGTCAGACAAACAGACAGACAGGTCAGACAGACAGACAGGTCAGACAGACAGACAGGTCAGACAAACAGACAGACAGACAGGTCAGACAGACAGACAGACAGGTCAGACAGACAGACAGACAGGTCAGACAGACAGACAGGTCAGACAAACAGACAGACAGACAGGTCAGACAGACAGACAGACAGGTCAGACAGACAGACAGACAGGTCAGACAGACAGACAGGTCAGACAAACAGACAGACAGACAGGTCAGACAGACAGACAGACAGACAGGTCAGACAGACAGACAGACAGGTCAGACAGACAGACAGACAGGTCAGAGTCTAACAGAAAATTTAACAAGGAGAGTGCCACCATCTGGCTGAACCAAGAACCTGACACTCAGTGTGTGTGTGTGTGTGTGTGTGTGTGTGTGTGTGTGTGTGTGTGAGTGTGAGTGTGTGAGTGTGTGAGTGTGTGTGAGTGTGTGAGTGTGTGTGTGTGTGTGTGAGTGTGTGAGTGTGTGTGTGTGTGTGTGTGTGAGTGTGAGTGTGTGTGTGTCTCACCTCTTTCTGTGACGGAACAGGGACATGGGCGATGAAGGTCTGTCCTCCCTCCTCCCCCTCCCCCTCCTCTCTGCTCTCCTCATCAGCCTGAAGACACACACACACACACACACACACACACACACACACACACACACACACACACACAGAACTCAGTATAAATGTTACTGCAGCATTTGAAATATAAAAACCTGGTGGAACCCTGTCCTGATCAGGTGGAACCCGGCCTGTGGAACCTGTCCTGTGGAACCTGTCCTGTGGAACCCTCTCTGTGGAACCCTCTCTGTGGAACCCGCTCTGTGGAACCTGTCCTGTGGAACCTGTCCTGTGGAACCTGCTCTGTGGAACCCGCTCTGTGGAACCCGCTCTGTGGAACCTGTCCTGTGGAACCCGCTCTGTGGAACCCGCTCTGTGGAACCCGCTCTGTGGAACCCGCTCTGTGGAACCTGTCCTGTGGAACCTGTCCTGTGGAACCCGCTGTGTGGAACCGGCTCTGTGGAACCTGTCCTGTGGAACTCGCTCTGTGGAACCTGTCCTGTGGAACCTGCTCTGTGGAACCCGGCCTGTGGAACCCGCTCTGTGGAACCTGTCCTGTAGAACCCGTCCTGTGGAACCCGCTCTGTGGAACCCGCTCTGTGGAACCTGGCCTGTGGAACCTGTCCTGTAGAACCCGTCCTGTGGAACCCGCTCTGTGGAACCCGCTCTGTGGAACCTGTCCTGTAGAACCCGTCCTGTGGAACCCGCTCTGTGGAACCCGCTCTGTGGAACCTCTCCTGTAGAACCCGTCCTGTGGAACCCGCTCTGTGGAACCCGCTCTGTGGAACCCGGCCTGTGGAACCCGCTCTGTGGAACCTGTCCAGTAGAACCCGTCCTGTGGAACCCGTCCTGTGGAACCTGTCCTGTAGAACCCGTCCTGTGGAACCCGCTCTGTGGAACCTCTCCTGTAGAACCCGTCCTGTGGAACCCGCTCTGTGGAACCCGCTCTGTGGAACCCGCTCTGTGGAAACCGGCCTGTGGAACCCGCTCTGTGGAACCTGTCCAGTAGAACCCGTCCTGTGGAACCCGTCCTGTGGAACCCGTCCTGTGGAACCTGTCCTGTAGAACCCGTCCTGTGGAACCCGCTCTGTGGAACCCGCTCTGTGGAACCCGGCCTGTGCTCTCAGTTGTTGTGTTACAGGATGGACTGCTTGTGCGCACGGCAGCTAACCGTTAACCGCTAACAGCTAACCGCTAACAGCTAACCGCTCCTGTACGTTGAAACCTGATTTTGGCTGATGGCTAACAACCTGCGCCCTGGGTGATGTCATCACAGGTGGACAGGTGTCTGTTCCCACCTGGGGGGTGATGTCATCACAGGTGGACAGGTGTCTGTTCCCACCTGGGGGGTGATGTCATCACAGGTGGACAGGTGTCTGTTCACACCTGGGGGGTGATGTCATCACAGGTGGACAGGTGTCTGTTCCCACCTGGGGGGTGATGTCATCACAGGTGGACAGGTGTCTGTTCACACCTGGGGGGTGATGTCATCACAGGTGGACAGGTGTCTGTTCACACCTGGGCCGTGTTCAGCGGAGACGTAACGTCGAGCTAACAGAAGCGATTACGCAGCGCTGCAGGTATGGAAGCCCAGAGGGACATTCTCCTGGAGACTGGAACTTTACCTGGATCAGTAATGAGAGGGGCGGGGCTACAGACCTCTGACATCATTGCCACATCCATGAGCTTTCTCCATATGCAAATAAAAAGGTGCAGCAGCCTGAGCTCGTGTACTGCAGGTAAAACCCAGTGGATTGTGGGTAATTGCCTGGATGCAGCATTTCACATCATAGGAATAATCTGATGAGGAAAATAATCTGCGTGGATTAGGAACGTTTGTCTTCTGATTCATTTTGTGCTGAAAATCCACAGCAGAACCTGGAACTGCAGAACGGTTCCACCAGCCGCACCGTGCTGACACATGATCAATACCTGATCACTGATCAGCCCTCAGACAGCCGCATACTGATCAGAGGATCAGATACTGATAACTGATAACTGATCAATCACCTCTTCATCGTGCACCGTGTAGATGCTCTCCTCTTCCTCCTCCTCCTCCTTCTCTCCTGACAGCCGCGCCTCCTTCTCTGTCCTCCACCTGTCCAACGCCTCCGCTACGGCTGCACACACACACACACACACAGAAACACACACACACACACACACACACACACACACAGAAACACACACACACACACACACACACACACAGAAACACACACACACACACACACACACACACACACACACAAACACACACACACAGAAACACACACACACAGAAACACACACACACACACACACACACACACAGAAACACACACACACACACACATACACACACAGAAACACACACACACAGAAACACACACACACACACACACACACACACACAGAAACACACACACACACACACAGAAACACACACACAGAAACACACACACACACACACACACACACACAGAGTTATAAAGCAGGCAGAGCAGTGTGAGTGACTGTGTGTGACTGTGTGTGTGTGTGTGTGTGTTTCTATGTGTGTGAGCGTGTGTGTGTGTGTGTGTGTGTTTCTGTGTGTGTGAGAGTGTGAGTGTGAGCGTGTGTGTGTGTGAGCGTGTGAGACTGTGTGTGTGAGCGTGTGTGTGTGACTGTGTGTGAGTGTGTGTGTGTGTGACTGTGTGTGTGTGTGTGTGTGTGTGTGTGTGAGCGTGTGTGTGTGTGTGTGAGCGTGTGTGTGTGTGTGTGTGTGTGTGTGTGTGTGTGTGTTTCTGTGTGTGTGTGTGTGTGTGTGTGTGTGTGTGTGTGTGTGTGTGTGCACCTTGCTTCTCGTGCTGAGCCTCCAGAGGAAGCAGGACGCCGTCATCTTCGTCTCTGTAGCCGTAATACTCAGCATCCACATCCTTCATCAGCTCCGCCCTCGTCTTCCTCACCGCCGGGGCCGCTGAGACACACAGAGAGTGAGACACAGAGAGTGAGACACAGAGAGTGAGACAGAGAGAGTGAGACACAGAGAGTGAGACACAGAGAGTGATATGGTCTGACACAGGAAGATGTGTCCGCCTGCAGGGGGCGCTGCAGAGGCTGAGCAGAGTGTCGGCTCTGTAGATGATAATCCTGCTCCTCCTGCAGGCTGTTTAGCTCAGTGCTGCCCCTGCTGGACACAACACTGACCTGCAAGCTGTGTGTCTGTCAGACAGACAGACAGTCAGACAGACAGGCAGGCAGGCAGACAGACAGGCAGACAGACAGGCACTCACGTTCCTTCTCGAAGAGTTCTCTGACTCCTGGAAGATCTCTGGCTGCTCCAAAGTATTTATATCCTCTGTTTCCAGGAACCTCCTTCCCCTCGTGGTCCAACATCTTCGGCCCGACACGCTGCAGGGCGACAGGAGCAGGGCGACAGGAGCAGGGCGACAGGAGCAGGGCGACAGGAGCGTTAACGAGCAAGACACTTATTAACCACAATAACAAAGAGCCGGGTTAGAGTTAGGGTCAGGGGTCAGGGGTCAGGGGTCTAGGGCTGCAGTCTGTTAGTCGACTGTCGATTTATTGGTCGATACGTTCTTGGTCGACCAAAATCTGATTGGTCAATTATTAGTAATTTTCTCAGGAGTGAAGCACTAAGTGCTGATGGGGGTGTTTTCAGAACAGCCTGTTTCCCAGGTAACAGTCTGTCTTCAGAACACCCCCCTTGTTTTCACAGTTTTGGATTAGCCCAACCCACTGGAGACAGACAGGTGGGCCTGTATGTTCTGAACTGAAGGAAAAATGAGGCCTGGTTTTCTGAATATTTGCTTAATTAAGAACGTTTAATGAACATTTAGTCCTCTACCATGTCAAAGACGTCGTCAGTGTGGCAGCATTTTACCAAAATAGATGGAAAAAAAGTCGAATGCAAACTTTGCAAGCAACAGTTTGTGTATCACAGCTCAACAACCAACATGGCACATCACCTAAACACGGTAAGCTAACATGTCTGTGTTAGGTTGCTAAGTTTTAGTTTAATCGTTTTATAACTGCAGGCGCACACACCCACGACGACGGCAGCTTGACATAAACAGAAATCCTAGGCTGTGATATTGCGTAGGTGCACGTGATGCAACGCTGTCAGAGCCGACCGCCTCCAGTGTGTCACTCACACACCTGCCAACATCTGAGTAGGAAAATCAGGGAGATTTTTGTGGTGGGGAGCAGCAAAAGCGAGGATATTAGTGCCTGCTGAGCTGGTTAAGATTGACAACACCTCCAGGTTTTTAATAATTAGTCAGTAAACTCAGCATTGTCTGACACAGGCTGGAAAACATGCACTTTTATTTACAGTTCAACATTTCGCTGTGTGTTTCAGTTTCTGTTAAACTAACGGAGCGGCTTCCAGTCTCAGCTTTCAAAATAAAACCTTTGTTATTGTGCGTTTCTCATTATTATTAACAAACAAAATTGGGGCTTGTAAATTACGGGAGATTCCCGGGAGAAAAGACAAAACGGGAGGGCGACAGCAGATGAGAAACCTGGGAAAAACGGGAGTGTTGGCAGCTATGACACAGATACAATCTGACCTGTTTCCTTCACTGGAAAATCAGGAGATTAGCAGGAGAAGTTACTGAGCGGGAGCATTGTGGGAGACAGGGTTAAAAATCAGGAGTCTCCCACGTGAATCGGGAGAGTTGGCAAGTATGATCATTCAGTGCAAAATAATTAGATCAAAACGATTTAATATACTGCAAATACTTGTTGTTTATGTTTCTTTATAATTCATTTAGGCGGAGGAGGCTACTGTCCAGTTAATTCATCTTTTTTTTTTGTATTCCCGCTGCCCCCCCGATTAGCCGACTTTTGATCGAAATTTCAGGACTTTAGTCGACCAAGATTTTCTCTGGTTGACTGCAGCCCTACAGGGGTCAGGGGTCAGGGGTCAGGGGTCAGGGTCTCACCCCATAGTCAGGTCCTCCCAGCTCCTTGATCCTGACCTCCCAGTGACCTTTCTCCCTCAGCAGCTTGTTGATCTCATCGTTCAGATCCCGGATCCTGAACTCACCCAGACCCGCTGCAGACAGACAGGCAGAGAGACAGAGAGAGACAGACAGGCAGAGAGACAGAGAGGGAGACAGAGAGAGAGACAGTACAGGCAGACAAGTACAGGCTCTTTGAACAACTGGCAATCAAAAAAGGACGACACAAAAAATCATGGCAACCAAAAGAAAACAGAATCTGCAGTCACTGCTCGACAGGTGAGGGGGAGACAGAGAGAGAGAGAGAGATGGACAGGTGAGGGGGAGACAGAGAGAGAGAGATGGACAGGTGAGGGGGAGACAGACAGAAAGAGAGAGATGGACAGGTGAGGGGGAGACAGAGGACAGTGGGAATATTGCTCTGTTTTATTTTAATGTTTCTATGTTCCTTTGTTATTGTTCACCAAAACATGCTTTGGCAATATTGTATGTGATACAGTCATGCCAATAAAGCTTTACTGAATTGAATTGAATTGAATTGAATTGAGAGAGAGATGGACAGGTGAGGGGGAGACAGAGAGAGAGAGATGGACAGGTGAGGGGGAGACAGAGAGAGAGAGAGATGGACAGGTGAGGGGGAGACAGACAGAGAGAGATGGACAGGTGAGGGGGAGACAGAGAGAGAGAGATGGACAGGTGAGGGGGAGACAGAGAGAGAGAGAGATGGACAGGTGAGGGGGAGACAGAGAGAGAGAGAGATGGACAGGTGAGGGGGAGACAGACAGAGAGAGATGGACAGGTGAGGGGGAGACAGAGAGAGAGAGAGATGGACAGGTGAGGGGGAGACAGAGAGAGAGATGGACAGGTGAGGGGGAGACAGAAAGAGAGAGATGGACAGGTGAGGGGGAGACAGACAGAGAGAGATGGACAGGTGAGGGGGAGACAGAGAGAGAGAGAGATGGACAGGTGAGGGGGAGACAGACAGAGAGAGATGGACAGGTGAGGGGGAGACAGAGAGAGAGAGAGATGGACAGGTGAGGGGGAGACAGAGAGAGAGAGATGGACAGGTGAGGGGGAGACAGACAGAGAGAGATGGACAGGTGAGGGGGAGACAGAGAGAGAGAGATGGACAGGTGAGGGGGAGACAGAAAGAGAGAGATGGACAGGTGAGGGGGAGACAGAGAGAGAGAGATGGACAGGTGAGGGGGAGACAGAGAGAGAGAGCCCTAACAGTTAACTTGAACAAGACAAGAACCATGGTCTTCCACAAACGACCCAAGTGTCAGGAAAACCTGAACAGGTTCCTACTGGACTCTGCCTACATCCAACACACACA
The DNA here is from genome assembly GCF_902150065.1 of Myripristis murdjan. Taxonomy (NCBI): domain Eukaryota; kingdom Metazoa; phylum Chordata; class Actinopteri; order Holocentriformes; family Holocentridae; genus Myripristis; species Myripristis murdjan. Next base: position 38,918,380 of record NC_043984.1, on the reverse strand, counting down.
CAGCTACACATATTTAGGATTAAACATTACATCAACAGGAAACTTCAATCTGGCCATTAATGATATCCGAGACAAGGGAAGAAGAGTGTTCTATGCTATAAAAAACTCATCAAACATCGATATACCCGTTAGAATCTGGCTCAAAATATTTAAATCAACAATCAAACCAATTATACTCTATGGTAGTGAAGTGTGGGGTCCTCTTGTACACCAAAACTTTGAAAAATGGGACAAACACCCGACTGAAATCTTGCACACACAGATTTGCAAGAGCATTCTCGGAGTCCACAGAAACACCCCTAACAACATATGTGGCGGAGACAGAGAGAGAGAGATGGACAGGTGAGGGGGAGACAGAGAGAGAGAGATGGACAGGTGAGGGGGGAGACAGAGAGAGAGAGATGGACAGGTGAGGGGGAGACAGAGAGAGAGAGATGGACAGGTGAGGGGGAGACAGAGAGAGAGAGATGGACAGGTGAGGGGGAGACAGATGCACTTCCTCCTAAAATGTGAAAAATTCAAAGAAATCAGAAAAAACTATTTTAACAAATTGAGCTGCAAAATCTCAGATTTCAGAGAAACGAGCTCTGAGACCTAAAACACTCCTGAGAGGGGAGGGCTGCTGCCCAGTGTGGATCACACACACACACACACACACACACACACGCACGCACGCACACACACACTCGCACACACACACAGACACATGCATAGGATATACTGTAAATACGAAATACACATATATAGAAATGCTTGTGAAAATATTAGATCATATGAATATTGTCATAATGACATGCATTTTATTTATTGACTCATTAATTACTTCTTATGATTATTTGTCTTATTTGATGTGAATCATCACTGTTCTGTCCCCCGTCTGTCCCACAACACAACAAAGCTCACTGAACTGAACTGAACTGAACTGAACTGACAGAGACAGCCGAGAGAGAGAGAGACAGATGAGAGAGAGAGACAGATGAGACCCCCCCCGAGGCTGCTGATACTCACCGTTCTGGATCTGAGCCACCTTCTTAGAGATCTCACTGATGATCTGAGACACACACACACACACACACACACACACACACAGAAAACAAAAGTTAGAAAACCCAGCCAATCACAGTCACAGCTGAGCCTCAAACAACAACCAATCATGTAGAGCCTTACATTAGCACCACCCACACCAGCAGCAGCCAATCAGCAGCCAGCGGGTCATCACCAATAACTTTACTGCAAAAACAAGGTTTCATGTCAGGTGTTGCTCACCTGTCGCCTCCACTTCTCTGCTTTAGGAAGCTCAGAGCACTCTGAGGCCAGGAAGGGCCTGCGCTCCTGCAGACAGACAGGTCAGAGAGACAGACAGGTCAGAGAGGTCAGACAGACAGGTCAGAGAGACAGACAGGTCAAAGAGGTAAGACAGGTCACACAGGTCATAGAGACAGGTCAGAGAGACACACAGGTCAGAGAGACAGACAGGTCAGAGAGACAGGTCAGAGAGACAGACAGGTCACACAGGTCATAGAGACAGGTCAAAGAGACAGACAGGTCAAAGAGACAGACAGGTCAGAGAGACAGCTCAGAGCACTCTGAGGCCAGGAAGGGCCTGCGCTCCTGCAGACAGACAGGTCAGAGAGACAGACAGGTCAGGGAGACAGGTCAGAGAGGTCAGACAGACAGGTCAGAGAGGTCAGACAGACAGGTCAGAGAGACAGACAGGTCACACAGGTCAGAGAGACAGACAAGTCAGAGAGACAGACAGGTCAGG
>NC_043984.1:38884115-38911615 GCF_902150065.1 Myripristis murdjan | reverse complement strand
AACATGTTGCCCATCATGTGAGGAGGTAAAAGCACATGTATGTGCTGAGTATGATGATAAATCAGACAGAGTTTATTGTTTTTCTTCAATAATATGGCAACTTTTATTCAACTTAAAACTTAAAACTCATTTGTGTCAGCCTGTGGTACAAATCTTGGAAACAGTGTTTAACAGTAACTGTTTTTTTCATAGTGGACATTGAATGTATTGCAGTACCGCTATAGTTAATGATCAATTTAAAGTAATGTCCTGCTCAGCTCTCCGGCTGCAGTCGTGAGGAGAATGTCCCTCTGGGCTTCCATACCTGCAACTAATGCAGCAGGTTGTTCAGAGCTTTATTGTTTCTGTTAGCTTGACGTTACACACCGCTACGTCTGCGCTGAATACACACCAGGTTTCTTAGAAAAAGACGCAGGGAAAAAGTCTTAGCAAGAAATAAGACGAAAAGAGAAAAAACAAAAAAAGGAAATGACCTGAAAATTTGCAAGCAAAAAAAAAAAAAAAAAAAAACATTAGAAAATTATCGAAAAATTCGGGAGAGATGTTCAGAAAACTGTTACAATATATATTTAAAAGGTTGTGTCTGTTTTCTGGCTGATGTTCAGGTGTTCATCTTTTGAAATGATGTCTGCCTCGCGGAGCCGCCAGCCGTCTCTACTCTGTGATCACAGTCTGGTCCACCTGCTCAGGTGTCAGAGGGTTTCCATCCAGACCCACTGCCCTTCAGGAGGCCGGCAGGCGGCTCGGCACCTGGCGGCTCAGGTGTGCCCTTACCTGTAGCACTTGACCTTCTCGCAGCCTTTCTGGATGTGTCCGAAGCCGCCGCAGGAATAGCACTTCTGCTCGTTGGCGTGGTCGCAGTCGCGGGCCACGTGGCCGGGCTTCCCGCAGGTGTAGCACACCTGCTCCCGCTCCTTCTTGGGCTCCTTGCAGTCCCGGGAGATGTGGCCTCCTCGTCCACAGTTGTAACAGGCTGCGGGGCGACAGGCGCGTTACGGCGGCTCACCTGCTTTTCCCCGCAGGTGGGATGTTCTGCTCTGATGATGTCATAACCCCTTCTGTCCCCCCAGCCAATCAGCTTTCAGACATTTTTAAACTCTTTTATGTTTTATTAAAATATTGAACTTTTTATTTCCTTTTTTTTTAATCATGGGAAACTTAACACCTCTTAGTTCTGTCTCCAACACACACACACACACACACACACACACACACACACCATCTGTACATACAGAGGATTTACTGTGTCCGATTCCTACTTCATATTTATACTCACATCATCTTTTTGTAAACAGGAACAGTTATTTTTGTTTTTTTAAAGAGACGTGTGTGTGTGTGTGTGTGTGTGTGTGTGTGTGTGTGTGTGTGTGTGTGTGTGTGGTCACTCACCGTCATCGGTCCTCTCACAGTCCCGGGCGACATGTCCTGGCTCCCCACAGCGATAACAGAACACATCTAACACACACACACACACACACACACACACACACGATGATTGACAGGTCATGGTACTGTCAAGTTATTGATCAGTGATCAGGACTGAGCAGACAGACAGGCTCACCTTTGCCCCGCCCACGACCTTTGCCCCGCCCCCGGCCGGCGTTAGGACAGTTCTTGACCCAGTGGCCGGAGCGGCCACAGCCGAAACACTCGTTACTGCTCATCACCACGGCAACAGCTGGACGACACACAGAGAGACAGGCAGAGAGAGAGAGACAGGTGAGATTCAGATTTCTTCACCAGGCCACTGAGGGGCTGTGTGTGTGTGTGTGTGTGTGTGTGTGTGTGTGTGTGTGTGTGTGTGTGATGAACATGAAAATATGCTTAATTCACATTTTTGTGTGTTGGAAAAAAAACAAGGAGTGACGATGACGATGATGAAGTTTCACTCGTTTAAACAGTCCCGACTTTTTGTGGCATTTAAAGGAATATTCCAACATTTTGAGGCAGCTCTCCCGGACTGGGACCAGATGTTGGACACCGTGTCCACCTCTGGACGGCCAGTGCTTCAGGTCCTGTGGGTAGCATTTTCTGTTAGCTTAGCATAAAGACTTAAAGTCTATGGGAGACGTTAGCCTGGCCCCAGCACAGTGAAAACCCTTAGAGCTGCTGCCTCTTCAGGTCATTAGCGGTGGATGTTGCTCCGCCTCCAGCGGCGTGAGGATCACAGCCACACACAGGGGAGACGTGTTCAGAGGTTACAGCGCCACCATCTGGCTGCTCCTCACACCAACAGCTTTTCTTTAAATCCCACAACACAGTTTAACAGCGAGGTCAGAGCCAGGAACACCTGCTGTGGTCCGGGTCCGGGTCCAGGTCCGGGTCCGGGTCCGGGTCCGGGTCTTTATGCAGCTGTGACTCCAGACTGAGTTCTTATTATCATTAGAAACTTTTTTCTTACTTTTCTAACTTTGCTCCTGTCCTGTTGTATAATGTTTCATATTATTTTTCATCTCAAAGCTCATACATCTATCTATCTAGATGTGTGTGTGTGTGTGTGTGTGTGTGTGTGTGTGTGTGTGTGTGTGAGAGAGAGAGAGAGAGGAGAAAGTGTGAAGGCTCTGAAAGCTCATGTTCATGGCAGTGGGCTGGCGCTGTGGGAGGATCCAGCAGAACGTTGTGGAGGGAACCCTCTGAGCGCACAGGAACTGGGACGGAGGGGAAACTGGGACGAGTCCTGCCTGCGTGACGGAGCCGGGCGACGCCACGCGAGCCGCCCAGCCGCTTCCTGACGCGCCCGGCCAGCAGGGCGGCGCTGCAGCAAACACTCCCTAAAGTCTCTTTCCACTCAAAATGGTCATCCTTCTGTCTCTGTCTGAACTCTGCTGCCTGTACCTGGGCCCAGTCTGTCACCGGACAGGTGTGTGTGTGTGTGTGTGTGTGTGTGTGTGTGTGATTAATAAACAAAGCTGTAAATACATTTAGAAAAGTAAAAGGCTGTGCAGCACAGCTTCTTTTATTAACCCACTGACACCATATTATTGATCCAACACTCTCTCTCTCTCTCTCACACACACACACACACACACACACCTCAGACTCTACAGCACGTTACTCTCTGTGTCCGTCACAGTAACGTGTCCCCCATAAAACTAAGCCAGGTAGCAACTAAACTGACTCCTGGGGCAAAGGGGGTATGAGGGGTAACTTCAACTTTTAACATAAAAATATGAATAAAATAAGAATCACAGCTGTGAACCATGTGACCTCTCTCACTCACACACACACACACACACACACACACACACACACACACCTTACTAAACAGGCAGTTTGGTTTTTCCACATTATAAGCACTGTAGGACTCTGCAACAACAGAACTTTAACTGGAACCTGCAGCGAGCAGTGACTGAGGTTCCCCTCCACACATTTTACACTTTAATGTTCCAGTCCCAGAGAGGACTTTACACCCCAACCCCCCCCAACCCCCCCACCCAGAGTCTGCCATGCGGGTTAGATTTGCCATGCGGGGCTGGTTTGGCATGCGGTGTTAATTTGGCATGCGGGGTTGGTTTGCCATGCGGGGCTAGCCTGGCAGCGGCTCAGTGCGGAGCCTGGTGTGTGTGAGGTGTGTGTGTGTGTGTGTGTGTGTGTGAAGCAGGCATGTGAGCAGTTCGTCTGCAGGTTAAATTTAACTCCGTGACCCTCCCGCGGTGCGTTCAGGGTCCGCAGCTGCTGGCTAACAGGCTCCGGCTGGACAATGTTGGCTAATTTTGGAAGTGTGCTAATGTTGGCTAATGTTAGCTAGCAGACACGCTGGGTGAGCAGCACCGCCCCCCCCCGCGGCCTCGGACGGGCGGCGGGCGGCTTTAGGAGCCGAACCGCCGGCGGATCCGGCTGAGCCCGGCCGGCCCCGGCGGCCCGGAGCCGCCCGGAGGCCGAACCCGCCCGGCCGCCCGGGCCGCGGCCCGCCAGGCCCCCGCGCTGTCAGCTGTCAGCTAGCATGCTAGCTCGTTAGCATGTCTTCCACGGCGGAATGAGCAGCGCGAGCGGCTCCTCCGCGGCGCGTTCCCCAGGTGCGTCCCGGCGGGGCGGGGCCGAGGCGCACCTGGGCCGGGCGCGCGACGAGCCCCGCGGGCTGAAAGCTGGAATGTAAGAAGCGGAGCTGGAACTCACCTGAACAACACAGCCTGGATGTTTGTTTTCTATCCTCCTCTGCGCCACACGCGGTCTGCACACGGCACTGCACACACACACTCTCTCTCACACTCACACACTCACACACACATACACATACACTCACGTACACACACACTGTCCTGTGGCCTTCAGGGGCTGTCGGAATTATCCTAATCAATGCACCGCACTATGAGAACATGTTGGTGTTCTCCTCCCGTGTGCGCTGTGGGGTTCTCGCAGATAGACAGTCGGACCCTGGAGAACCTCAGCAGCTCAGGACTCTGTGTTCCTTCCTACCGGCGGCGCCCGGGATGTGCGGCGAGCCGCGTGTCCGAGCCGGGCAGGCGGCCGTGAAGGCGTCCTATGCACACGGCCCGGCGGAGGCAGCGCACGAGCCGCTAGCCCGTTAGCATGTTAGCATGCTAGCCTGTTAGCACGGCCGGCTGGGACCGCGTCCCTCCGGCGTTTAGCTTTTTATTTAGATGTTCGGACGGACCCCAACCCTAATCCCAACCCTAATTCCAACCCCAACCCCAATCCCAATCCAAACCCGGGGCAGCAGGTGGAAATCAGCCTTTCAGCAAAGCTCATTTCGTTTCCTGTTGAAAGTTCTGGAAGCTGATCAGATTCATGTCTTTCTGAGCAAGACAACAAATAACAAGAAATAATCCCCAAATCACCAAGAAACATGTCAAAAGTTACAAGAAAATTACAATGAAATATATTCTTTTTTCTTCTTCTTCTTCTTCTTCTTCTTCTTCTTCTTCTTCTTCTTCTTCTGTGTGGACCAGTATTTTAAATGTTTACTTCCAACATTTTTAAGTTCCAAGTAATTTTTTTTATTAAATTTTTACAAATTTCTTGTAATTTCTCAGGTCCTTTCTGGCTCAGTTGCTCGTTGTCGTTTTTCCCTGCATGTTTTTGAAAGAAATCAAGTCTGTGTGCTCCAGTCTCAAAGGGTTAAGGGGTTTAAATGCTTTCACAAACCTTTCAAATTTCCCTTCAGGGAATCAGCAAAGGTTAATCTAATCTAATCTAATCTAGACTAGAGAGCGAGGCCATTCAGAGGAGCTCTGCTTCTCCAGCTGGACTGACAGTGAGGGCCACTTTCTGACACATTTACACAACACAACACACAACATCCAATCACCGAAAAACACAAATCTTACAGAAATCTCCAAACGTCAGAAGTTTTTGACTCCAAATCAGAGCCTGAATGTTCCTGTGGGGTCCTCAGGGTCCTGGTGTCCTGATGTGGGATTTCAGAGGATTTTTGACCATTTTTATTAAATCTGCTTTGGTCAAAAATGGTTAAATTTTGCATCAAATCTGTGTAACAAACTCATGAGACATACCTGAACATGGGAGTGGCTTCATACACTCCCATCATGATGTTCTGACCCTTATTCACTCTGAATAAATAAACACAGGGTTTATTCCAGATTTATGACTAGAACAACTCGACACACAGAGCTGAGCTGCAGCTCAAAATAATCTGCACCTTCCAGCTTTCAGATGATTTTTCTATTTGGCTGCTGCTGTTGACCTTTGATTTTATTTTTACAGAGTTGATGTTTACTTTTAATTTTGCTTAGGATTGGTTATTGTGGTTCATTAAAAATGTTGCAGTGTTTATATAATTATCACTTATTTGTTGTTATATACAGTTTTGTAACTGCAGGTCCAGCAGCTTCACAGCTCCTCTGTTCATGTTCATGCATCTTCTTGTTTTTGTTTCAGTTTCCCATGAAGCCGAGAGTGTTCTCAGTGCTTCCACCTGCTGGTTGTTGCTGTGCACTGCAGCTGCTGCTGGAAAAACAAGCCCTGGAATGGAAAGACATGATCCAGACTCAGCGGTCCTCAGGTGAGGAACCCAGGAGGAACTGGAGCAGGAGGACCCCTTTGACTGAGCCGTATCAGGTTACTTTTATTGAGGATTTGTCTTGCTCCCAGGTGAAAGGAGCACTGTTTCTGACATATGGATTCCAGGGAACTCTTGGCATCCTTCTTTTTTCAGGATCACTGACCTTTTCTGAAGAGGGCGCTCTGGTGGCTCACTGGTTAAGAGCGCGTACTATGTGCCAGGGCTCAGTCTGGATCGATCTCCACTGTGACTGTCAAAAAAAAGCAGACAATGCCAAAAAATAATCTTTAAGACCTTTTTTGAAGAATGTGGCAGTTCTGTGATGATTCATCACTGCCACTGGTGTCCAGTGTGTTAACAGCACAGAAAGCCCAGTGCACCAGTGCAGCTGCTCAGGCCTCCTGTCACACCAGGATGCAGCCGCCACTGTGCCGTCATGTTCTCCATCCACAGCCAAGCTGATCTCCATGACCTCTGTGATCTCCATGATCTCTGTGATCTCCATGATCTTTATGATCTCTGTGATCTTTATGATCTCTCTCGTCTTTGATTAAACTGGGATTTAGATGCTTGATAAGTAACTTTCAAATTCAGCTTTGAGCCAAGAATTTTTTTACACTCTTGGAACCTGATCAGCTGACATCATCAGACCCTACAGGGTGTTGCTGGCGTGCCGTCAGATCCTACAGGGTGTCGTCGGGGTGTCATTAGACCCTAGAGGGTGTCGTCAGGGTGTTGTCGGGGTGTCGTCAGGGTGTTGTCGGGGTGTCGTCAGACCCTACAGGGTGTTGTCAGGGTGTTGTTGGGGTGTCGTCACACCCTACAGGGTGTTGTCAGGGTGTTGTTGGGGTGTCATCAGACCCTACAGGGTGTTATCAGGGTGTCATCAGACCCTACAGGGTGTTGTCGGGGTGTCATCGGGGTGTCGTCAGGGTACCGTCAGACCCCACAGGGCGTTGTCAGGGTGTCATCGGGGTGTCGTCGGGGTGTCGTCAGACCCCACAGGACGTTGTCAGGGTGTCATCGTCAGACCCCTGTCGTCAGACCCCACAGGGTGTCGTCAGGGTGTCATCGGGGTGTCGTCAGACCCTATAGGGTGTTGTCAGGGTGTCATCGGGGTGTTGTCAGGGTGTCGTCAGACCCCACAGGGTGTTGTCAGGGTGTCATCGGGGTGTCGTCAGACCCTATAGGGTGTTGTCAGGGTGTCATCGGGGTGTTGTCAGGGTGTCGTCAGACCCCACAGGGTTTCGTCAGGGTGTTGTCAGACCCCACAGGGTGTCGTCGGGGTGTTGTCAGGGTGTCATCGGGGTGTTGTCAGGGTGTCGTCAGACCCCACAGGGTGTTGTCAGGGTGTCATCGGGGTGTTGTCAGGGTGTCGTCAGACCCCACAGGGTGTTGTCAGGGTGTCATCGGGGTGTCATCAGACCCCACAGGGTTTCGTCGGGGTGTTGTCAGGGTGTCGTCGGGGTGTTGTCAGGGTGTTGTCAGGGTGTCATCGGGGTGTTGTCAGGGTGTCGTCAGACCCCACAGGGTTTCGTCGGGGTGTTGTCAGGGTGTCGTCGGGGTGTTGTCAGGGTGTTGTCAGACCCCACAGGTTTCAGTGATCAGGACTCAGATAGGAGCTGGAAACTTTTATTGATCTTCACACGTGTCACACTGAAGCCACGCCCCTGCAGTTCATACACTGTACATGGAACCTCATTCTAAATATGCTAATGATGATGATGTCACCACAGCCTGAGCCAATCAGCCTCTGATGACATCACTGTGTCTCTGGGACCCAACAACAACATGTTTACCATTTTATTCCCATGATGCAGTTCTGTGCTGGCAGTTCATCACATGGATTTCAGATTCTAATGTTTCGGCAGCAAAAACATGGCGGTGGTTTCTATTGGCTGCTGGTTGCCATGGACACCAGAGGACAGACAGACGAGGGGGTGGGGGGTGGGGGCTACTGAAGAGGAGCAGTTCCAGGGGGCGGAGTCTCTGCCTCGTCCCGGCCCGGCCCCGACATCTGCATGAAGAGCTCCTGCAGCTCTGTGACGTCATCATCATGAGACGGCGGCGGCGGAGGGATGGAGCGCTGCTCCCGCTCCTCGATGAAATCCCACAGACGTACGCTGTTCAGGAACTACAACACACACACACACACACACACACACACACAGTTAAACCCCTGTGTGTGTTCATTAAACATCAGAGGTGGAGGCGACTGCTTCCTTTTCCTCATGTTGCTGTAGCTGAGCTGCTTTGTGGGTACTTGTACTTTTTGAAGTATTTTTTAAAGTCAGTAATTTTGACTTTTCCTTCAGTCCATTTCTGCCTGAGTTTTGTCCTTCACTCCATTTTAAATCAGATTGATTAAAGTGAACAGATGACCAATGACATGAGGGTGGAACCTTTCACAATAAAAGCTCAGCTAGCAAAGAGGAGAAGAGGAGTCTGCTACTACTTACTTCTACTTTTTGCCATTTCCAAATTTCACAATAAAAGCTGCACCATGGAAAACTGCAGTGAGGACCATTTAGACTCAACTGGCAACAAAAAATGTGGAATAAGTGTGATGAGAACCACGTAGACTCAGCCATCACATGACCTGCTCTACAGGGTCCTCACTCCAGTTGAGTGTGTTGAATGTCCCTTTAAAAGCATGCAGTGTGCAGCGTGTTCTCTCCTCCTTTTCTAACTGCATGGAAAAGATCCCAGCTAACACAGTTACTGTTTGGAAACAGGAGCTCAGGACATTTGAGATGAGACACTGTTGTGAACATGAATGTGGCGATGTGTGTGTGTTGGGTCAGTTCATGTCGTTCATGTACAGACACACAATCAGAATCACCATCGTCTCTCCCTAAACGAGGCCTTACAGATTCAGCATCACCTCACACAGCTGCTATCATCAGAACCGACGTCAGACACTTCTACTACATTTACACCACCGTGATATTGGGGTTACCATGGCAACTTCCTGATTAGATTATTTATGAAAACATTCAAGTCCATTGCAGACAAGCATTCAGCTTTTAAAACAAATCAACGTTAAAAACAGGAACAGGATATTGCCGTTGTTTTTTGTACAAAAAACGACACTGCTTGACACAAAGCAAGAAAAACTAAAAGACCTTGTGCCTGGCGTCTTACAGACACATGAAATGTGAAATCATGTTTTTCTGTCTCTGCAGCGTCTGCATGGGGTTACATCATTATCACATCACTCTGAAATCCAGCAGGTGATGCCTTCAGTGACCATTTGATTGCATCAGGACATTTATTTGAAAGTGCAGGACTTCCTCCCTCTGGTTGTGATGAGAGTGTTCGCTGCTGTCCCACTGAGGCTTGTTAAGAAACCTGACCTATTATACGCTCTCTGTTCTAATAACTGACCAATCAGAGTGCAGAATTTTATTATCTGCAGCTCCATTTCCAGCTGATTTCACTTGGATTTTTAGAGACTGTTCTGGTAGATCAGAGCGTTTTCCTTTTGCATCAGGAAGCAAAACGTGTCATGAGTTTGTTTGCCCTCACGCTTGTGCATGTCGCCACGGTGATGCTGACAAGATGCAGCCCTGATATGAATTAATATGAATATGAATATTAATGAGATGGACAGCGTTGCATGATGGCTGCTGCAGTCTGGATTTTATTTAAAAGATGATGTGGATGGGAAATGATGTCACCAGAAAAACAAGCCAATCACCGTCAGTTGCAGGTGTTTTGCCACAACTGGGCCTCAAACATCAACCAATCAGCCCACCCACATAGTAGCGGGCGGGCGGTGCCACCAACACTACCAGCCAATCAGCAGCCAGCATTCCATTAATAAGAATAACAACAACAACAACAACGATAATAATAATAATAATAATAATAATAATAATAATAATAATAATAACGGCTGTTAGACTCTAGGTAGGAAACAGGTTCCTGAAATGATGTAAACATAAAGAGGATGAAAAGTGGGCGTGGTCACATGAGCACATGGCTGTGAGAGGGCGGAGTCTGACCCGGACGTTGCCCTCGGAGCTCAGCTGTTTGCGGGGGCGGTCCGGCTCGGCTCGGGTTCCGTCAGGGAACGCGTGCAGATACAAACACTTTCCTCCAAACGGACAGGAACCACGGCCCTGATCAAAGTACTTACAGGCCTTCTTACTGCAGAGAGACAGACAGGTCAGAGAGAGAGACAGGTCAGAGAGAGAGAGAGAGAGAAGGGTCAGAGAGAGACAGACAGGTGGAGAAGAGAGGCAGGCAAGTAGAGAGAGAGACGAACACAGGTGAAGAGGTGGAGAGATAGACAGACAGACAGACAGACAGACAGACAGGCAGGCAGGCAGGCAGACAGACAGACAGGCAGACAGACAGGCAGACAGACAGACAGACAGACAGACAGGCAGACAGACAGACAGGCAGGCAGGCAGACAGACAGACAGACAGACAGGCAGGCAGACAGACAGACAGACAGGCAGACAGACAGGCAGGCAGACAGACAGACAGACAGACAGGCAGACAGACAGACAGACAGACGGGCAGACAGACAGGCAGACAGACAGGCAGGCAGACAGACAGACAGGCAGGCAGACAGACCTGACTCCAGACTTGAACAGCTCTATGAGTCGGTTCTTGTCGTCTTGATCCTCGACCCAGTAAACTGACGGGATGACAAACTCCGACACCACCCGGCACTCCGGACACGACCTGGACGCAGACAGACAGGTGGCAGACAGACAGATGAGAGACAGACCCTTTTTTAAATCAAATCAAATCAAATAGCCTTTTTTTGTCCTTGTACAAGTTGCACAATGAAATCAGGGTCTGTCCCTTTGCTCGGAGGGGAAGAAACAATAAGAAGAGGCCCGGGGGCCGGATTCTCCAAAGGTTCTTAAGATTAAATTTCTTCTTAAGTTCCACTTTTTTTCCTAAGTTTTGGTTTAAGAAGAATCTTAAGATATTTTCGAATTCACAAACAAAATATCTTAAGAATCCAAACAAAAGATCTTAAGAATGTTCTCAACTTTATTCTTAAGATTTTTCTTAAGAATAAATGGGATTCTTGAAAGAAATTATCTTACTATTTTTCTTAAATAGTATGGTAACTTTAAGACAGGTAAAGGTCGTCTTAAGTAACCACATGCTGTGTGAAGGTAAGCTATCGTCTCTCCCTAAACGAGGCCTTACAGATTCAGCATCACCTCACACAGCTGCTATCATCAGAACCGACGTCAGACACTTCTACTACATTTACACCACCGTGAGAGACATCTTTGATTAATTTAGAGCCAAATTTGATTATATAACATAGATTAATGTAGTAGGCTAATACCTTAATAATTTTACATTGTATATGTTAACATAGAGATAATCGTTATCTAAACTGTAATTCAGCCTAATATCTAAACCAGTATTTAGACACATATAGGCACATATATTGTTTCTGAGTCAATATGAGGACATTTTGTTTAGCCACCAGTCACCATTCAAGTGTCAATTATATTTAGATTCCATTAACTAATAGGTTAGTAATATCGTCGCTGTCCAATACAAAGTATGTATCTCAATTTTTGAGAAAACACTTTTATAACATCAAATCAAAGTTGAGACTATAATGGATATTGTTTTGTTGTATTTTAGATGGAGCTGCTGTGGGTTGCAGCTCGAGGCTGTTTGTTTACATAAAGGTAGAGAGTTGAGAAGTTTGTAAGTGGAAAAAATTAAGAAGTTCTTAAGATAATGTGCAGTTCTTAAGAAAATAATGGGGAATAGCACTTGAGAACATTCTTATGAACTTCTCATTTTTTCCTCTTACGAAACATCTTAAGATTATTAGTAAGAACTTTTTGGAGAATCTGGCCTCAGGACAGAGTGAGGGCACCTGTCTGCTGCTTCCACAGCCTGGAAGAACACCTGATCTCAGGTCTGTGCCCAGCAGAGGCTAACCAGGAAATATTCTGCGCCACATGTAAACCCTTAGCTTTTTAAAGAACCGCTGGAAGCTGTTTGCTTCCTCATCCTCACTTTCAGACGGAGAGGTTTTCATCTCAGTCAGAAAACCAGACAGATAACTGGCTGCCCTGGTAAACATCCAGTAAACAGTGCAGAGTGCACAGAGTGCACACAGAGTGCACACTGTGCAAAGTGCACACAGAGTGCACACAGAGTGCACACAGAGTGCACACTGTGCAAAGTGCACACAGAGTGCACACAGAGTGCACACAGAGTGCACACAGAGTGCACACAGAGTGCACACTGTGCAAAGTGCACACAGAGTGCACACAGAGTGCACACAGAGTGCACACAGAGTGCACACTGTGCAAAGTGCACACAGAGTGCACACAGAGTGCACACAGAGTGCACACAGAGTGCACACTGTGCAAAGTGCACATATGCCCCTTTTCCACTAGTACCTACTCAGCTCGACTCGGCTCGACTCTACTCGGTTTAAGAGCTTTTCCATTAGGTCGTAGTACCTGCTAGCAGGTCCCATTTAGCACCTACTCAGCCGGGGTTCCAAGCGAGCTGAGTCGAGCTGAAAATGTGACGTAAACGCCGTGCAGGCAACTGATTGGACAGGGAGTGACGAGAGCGACTCCCGCACGACAACAAAACCCGACATTAAAAAAAAAAAAAAAAAAAAACGGCAACAGCGGCCGTGCGCATTGATCGTCAGTGAAGTTGTCAAAGTCGGAAAATGGCAAGCAAACCGCTGCCGCGGTCAAATAAAGACGTGGAGACTTTTCTGAGCTTTGTGGCCCAAAGAATCCAGAGGGAGCTGGACGGTGTGCCGGCGACTCCACCCACGGCGCGGTGCTACTCAACTGTAATGGAAAACCACCTAAACCGTGTCGAGGCGAGTAGAGTCGAGCCGAGTCGAGCCGAGTAGATACTAATGGAAAAGGGCCAATAGAGTGCACACAGAGTGCACACAGAGTGCACACAGAGTGCACAGAGTGCACACAGAGTGCACAGAGTGCACACAGAGTGAAGCCTCACTTGATGATCTTGTTGCTGAAGGTCTTGGCGCAGCGCCACTGTCGGATGCAGTTCAGGCAGTAGGTGTGACAGCAGGACGACAGGATGCCAAACCTCCTGTCTGCCGGGTTCGACTTCTGCACCACCACCTCCATGCAGATAGAGCACACCTGAAACAACAGCCACACACCTGAGACAACAGCCACACACCTGAAACAACAGCCACACACCTGAGACAACAGCCACACACCTGAGACAACAGCCACACACCTGAAACAACAGCCACACACCTGAGACAACAGCCACACACCTGAAACAACAGCCACACACCTGAAACAACAGCCACACACCTGAAACAACAGCCACACACCTGAAACAACAGCCACACACCTGAACACCTGGTCAGATTATTCTGCTGTATACATGTGAAACATGTTTAATGTGTAAAACAGCAGCTGGATGTTTGGTAATAACATTCCAGAAGATTTTCAGAGACACTTTCTAAAATCATCTGGCACAATTTTTGTTCTGTGGAATAAATCTTCACTTTTAAAAACATGAAGCCGGTGTCACCTGAACTCACCTTGTCCTGACTGAGCTGAGCTGCAAACGCCCGCTCCATGTCCGACTCAAACGCCAACAGACACATCTACTGACACAGACAGGCAGAGAGACACACAGGCAGAGAGACAGACAGGCAGAGAGACACACAGGCAGAGAGACAGACAGGCAGAGAGACACACAGGCAGAGATACAGACAGGCAGACAGTTTCTTGGTTTGTAAGCGTGTCACGTTTTATCACACAGAACTAACCTGAACCAGACCGAGCTAAACCACATTCACACTAAACTATGCTAAGCTAAGATATGCTAAACCTAGTCATGCTAAGCTAAAGTATGTTAAGCTAAGATATGCTAAGCTAGGATATGCTACACCAAGTCATGCTAAGCTAAAGTATGCTAAGATAAGATATGCTAAGCCAAGATATGCTAAGCCAAGTCATGCTAAGCCAAGATATGCTAAGCTAAGATATGCTAAGCCAAGTCATGCTAAGCCAAGATATGCTAAGCTAAGATATGCTAAGCCAAGTCATGCTAAGCCAAGATATGCTAAGCTAAAATATGCTAAGCCAAGTCATGCTAAGCTAAAGTATGCTAAGCTAAGATATGCTAAGCCAAGATATGCTAAGCTAAGATATGCTACGCCAAGTTATGCTACGCTAAGATATGCTACGCTAAGATATGCCACGCTAAGATATGCTAAGCTAAAGCATGCTAAGCTAAAGTATGCTAAGCTAAGCTAACCCAGCCTGAGCTAACTGCCGACCTTCTCGTGTGCTCTCCTCTGCTCGGGGTCGTGTGGGTGGAGAACCTGCAGTCTGCAGATGTCACACAGGTCGCCATGGAGATATGGACAGCTGTTGCCATAGTGACAGTGACCAGCAGCAGCATAGGGACAGAGCTGCACAAGGTCCTGGTAAGCCCCGCCCACTGGGGGTGGAGCCAAGGCAAGAACACTGTTAGTAATAACAAATTCATTCATTCAAGTTTAAAGGTACAATTCAAACAGTTTAAGGTGATTTAACAACGAGGGGAGGGGCCAGACTACGACTGATTCACAAGCTCATATGGAGGGTCAACAAGCACCAGGACGCCGGAGGCCCGGGGGGGCGGGGCACTGGAGGCCTAACCCTAACCCTTACCCACCCTGGAGGCCGGGGCGGGGCGGGGCCTCTGGGTGCTGTGGGGGGACGGGGCGCCAGGTTGGGTCTGTGTCTCACATCACTGGTTCAGGATGGAGGCATGGGGTGGATTTACACATAAAACATGAGGAATTACAATTGGGGGGATTGCTGATGTGACCCAAACCAGCAGAACCTGTAGGACCAGTAAGACCATTAGAACTATTAGAACCAGTAGAACCAGTAGGACTGACCTGCGTGGTGGGCAGACGTCGCGACGGCAGACGCCTGCAAACCGGTTCTGATGGCGTCCACGTACGACTGAGGAGCTCTGCTCTCCTGCTGGAGAACATCTGAGAGAGAACCTTCTGGAACAGAAAACACACTGTCTGCTGCCAGAGCTGCAGTCAGACAGGCAGAGAGACAGACAGGCAGGCAGGCAGGGAGACAGACAGAAAGAGAGACAGGCCGACAGACAGACAGGTTTTAAGAGTGTTGTGTTCAGCAGCAGGACTAAAACTGATCAGTCTATCAATGTGTGATCAAACAGCGTGAAACTGATCAGTCTATCAATGTGTGATCGATCAGAGAAGGAGCAGTCACCTCTGTCTCTCAGCACCAGGTTCTTCTTCACTGCAGGTCTGACTGCAGCCTCCTCTGCACCGCTGGCCCCGCCCCCTCCACCGACTCCCCCCCCTCCACTGACCCCACCCCCTCTACCGACTCCACCCCCTCTGCTGACTCCTCCCCCTGCTCCTCCTCCTCCTCTGCCGGGGGGTTTGATGTGGTCGTACCTGCAGACAGACAGACAGGTGTGTTATTCCTGCCTCTCGCTCTGCCCGTTCATCTTTTTTTTTTTATTGTTTTCATATTTGATGGATCCAGACGAGAACCAAATACACATCAGACAGGAACCCTATAGAACCTTCCTGTCTGACCTGCTGGAACCCACTGGAACCTGGTCTGTTCCAGATGATTCTCTCAGTCTCTTCCTGCAGTTCGTGTTGTGAACGACATCGGGAACAAATGAAGTTCCAGGCCTCAAAAAATGTGTCAGATGTTCCTGTAATGTGCCTGAACACAGCATCGGCTCCTGAACGCGGCATCGGCTCCTGAACGCGGCATCGGCTGCTGAGCGCGGCATCGGCTCCTGAACGCGGCATCGGCTCCTGAACGCGGCATCGGCTGCTGAGCGCGGCATCGGCTCCTGAACGCGGCATCGGCTGCTGAGCGCGGCATCGGCTCCTGAACGCGGCATCGGCTGCTGAGCGCGGCATCGGCTCCTGAACGCGGCATCGGCTCCTGAACGCGGCGCCGGTGGCTCCTGGATGCAGCGGTGGCGGCAGCATTTTGTTTTCAGTGAAGTGAAAGCCGGCTTGGTCGATTAGTTTTATGCTGGAGCTGCAATCAGACGTCAGCTCGTCCTCTCAGGGCTCCGACGTGCTGCTGCATCACAGGCGTGGCGGCGGCGCTTCAGTAACTGTCATTTACACTACTAACAAAAAGTTAGGGATATTCGGCTTTCGGGTGAAATTTCAGGATGAACCTAAAATGCATTCTAACCTTTCCAGGTGAACTTAATGTGACCTTCTGTAAACTTTTGAATGCACATGTCCAACTGTTCAGTGTTTCAGTACTTTTTGCACAAGTTGCTGTTCTCTAACAAGGAGTTTAACGGCAAAATGCACATCAGGTGTTTGATGCTCCAGCTCATCGAGGTCGTATCATTAGGGAACGGCTGCTGGAGACTGGGGTACCTCAGATGGAGTGGCCTGCACTTTCTCAGACCTGAATCCCATAGAAAACCTATGGGATCAGCTGAGTCGCCGTGTAGAGGCTCGGAGCTCTGTACCCCAGAACCTCAATGTCCTGAGGGCCGCCCTTCAAGAAGAGTGGGATGCCATGCCTCAGCAGACAATAAGTCGACTTGTGAACAGCAGGAGACGTCGTTGTCAAGCTGTAATTGATGCTCAAGGGCACATGACAAGTTATTGACACTGACATTTTTTGTTGTGGTATATCCACCACTGTTGTTGGCTTTTGTTTCAAGAAATTGTTTGAGATGAGGAAATCACCAGTGTATGCTTCTACTTAAATGCCCTACTTTCATGATATAATATCACTGTAGCGTGAACTTTTTACATTTTCCATAAATTTCACCCAAAAGCCAAATATCCCTAACTTTTTGTGAGTAGTGTAAGTCAGAAATCCAAACGGCTCCAGATCATCTGTCCAGCCTGTCCACACGCTCAGAGCAGACCGCTCCTGCTGGTGGTATAGTTTTGTATTTTTAATTTGTTTTCATTTTTTATTTCAGTTCTTTAAAATGTTTGTTCAGATCTAGTTTTAATTTTTTTGTTTAGTTTTACTGAACTGGAATAATCCTCCTGACCCTCGACCTGCACGCCTGTTCTCTGTGTCTGCGTCTTGTGGGCTGAAATAATAGAAAATACTACTATTATTATTATTATTATTATTATTATTATAATGACAAGCTACATCTGCTAAATGTTAGTTCGTCCATATCAGTTATGTATCATGTTGTGGTCTCATGAAAACTCTTCTTCTCTGGTAGATATCAGGTCAGTATTTGTTCTAGGATTATTTTCCTTGTCGATTAATCTGTTGATTGTTTTTACACTGATTGATTAGTTGTTTTGACTTTAAATGTTTAAAAAATAAAAACAAATGTCTATTATGAGTCCTCAGTGTGACGTGTTCAGGTTGCGTCTGACCAGCAGCCAAAAAGAAAGAAATAAATAAATAAATAAAAAGACCTCATGAAAAACCCAAACTTGTGACTTTAGCAGACGACTGGAGAACAGGAAGGAGCTCTGTAACCAATAAACTGGAAAATCAAATCAAATGAAAATCAAATATCAAAATTACACCCAATGAACTTTCTGTCGATCGCCAAGTCAATTAACTGATTAATCATTTGTGCACTACATTTTGTGATGCATTGTGGGTATTTTCTAGTGGACTATATAGGGGATGAAGCCAGCTGATAGAGTCCCAACAGGAAGTGACATCACGGCTCCTACCTGCAGCGCTCGCCGTAGGCGCACACTCCCCGCTGGTAGTACTTGCAGATGGTGGAGGGTTTGCTGTTGGCCGGGTCGTGAGAGAACAGACAGCGGCTGCCCTCCCTGCACACGCCATGCAGGAAGTACCTGCAACACACACACACACACACACACAGTTACACAGCACACACTGTGTGTAACACAGTGCAACACACACCCGTGAGTCCGACTGTGAGTCTGTGGGTGAAGCAGCCGTCTCATAATGTTCTGCAGAAACCAGCTGATGATCGGCTGTGGAGCAAAACGTTTCCCTGGGGACTGTTTTCCCTGGCGGACACACGTCCCATAGAAAGCAAATAAGGCTCCAGAGTCTGTCCAGAGCCGTGAAGCAGGTCACTGCTCAGGTGTGTTGGGTCTTAACAGTTTGTCGTGTCACCGAGGCGACTCTCCTTTGACCCAGCTTCATCGCCATGGTAACAGAGGCTGTGAACATCACCTGCTCTGGACCAGGTTCTGTTCAGAGTCTCAGCTCCACATCACCTTTCCTCCTGTTTGCTTCAGGTGATGCGTCTGTTAACCCTTTAAATCTGACCCTGAAGATCAGACACAAAATCCCAGATTAATAATCCACAGCAGCTCCGCCCCCCTCTGAGGGAGATTCTGATGCTCGCTGCTTATTGGCTGCCAAGTTCGTCTGAGAGTTCATGTTCATATCGTAGTGGAATGACTGGAGGAAAGGGAGGAGGAGTGATGTGGCAGCTCTGAAAGCCCACTGCTCGCTCTGGGAGGAGAGCAGAGGAACGTGAAGGAGAGGAACCTCTGAGGAACCCAGAGGAACCGGGACGGGGCTTCAGCCTCTGTCCCTCACACCTGAGCCTGCAGGACGCCTGTCCAGTGACGTCTCTCTCTCTCTTACACACACACACACACACACACACACAGAGGAGTGTGAACAGTGTGAACGACAAAACGTTGTAAAGGCCACACACCTGCCAGGTGGGCTGCCGTCCCCCCGACACCTGCAGCTGCACCTGAGCGGCTCCGCCCACCTCGCCTTTAAAGCACCACTTTCATCATTAGAGTTCACGATTCTTTTCATTTTTAATCTATTTTGTGGCAAATTTTCACATTTTTGATTTATTCTGTTGAGTCCAGTTGACACTGACTCAAAAAACATCTGGAGGAAAAATATTGAATATCATCACAAACCAGAGCGAATCATGGCCACCGTATCTATTTACAGTTATTATTAATTACACAACCCCCAGCACCCCCCTACCCCTCATACCCCCCCAGCACCCCCCAGGACCCCCCAGGACCCTCCAGGGGCCCCCCAGGGGCCTCGCTGTGAAGCCCAGCGGCTCAGATCGGACCAGGTGTGCAGGGAACCTGGCGGCTCCTGCAGGTAAACAACACAACATCCGGCTGTCAGACAGCTAGCTGCTAACAACATTAGCATGAAGCTAACGCCGCTGTCGCGCTCCCTGCCGTAAACAGACTGTAAACAAACAAACACATAAACAAACAAACAGACAGGGAGAGAGACAGGCAGACAGACAGGCAGACAGACCGACCTGCAGGTCACCTGCTTGGTGCTCATCTCCCTCCGCTCCGACGAGCTCCGCGCTGCTGCTCCTGTTGACACGCTGGTGTCCCTCCTAAAGGCTCCGGGCTGCACACACTCCCGCAGGAAGGTTCCAGGCAGCAGGACGTGTGCGTTTAAACAGCCGCGACCTTTGATCCGCTGTGACGTCACGGCGAAAGGGACCGGAAGCAGTCTGCTAACCCGCAGAAGAAGAGGAGGAGGAGGAAGAGGAGGAGGACGCAGCAGGTCGCTGGTAAGTTGGAAAATGACGGAACAGTTTTCATGCTGTGCCTCAAACCGACAACATTTTAAATAACAATAACCGCTGCTGGCTCCGCCCCCTGAACACCTGCCGTGCAGGTGCAGCAAAAACGGGAGGGAAGCAACTCACAGACTATTGGAAAAGTTTTCATCAACTTTATGTTAACACCTGGTCACCTGGACTCACCTGGACTCACCTGGACTCACCTGCCCTGGTTCCAGTCCCCACACTAGCACACTATTGAGTATGCAAAAAAACATTTAGTGTGTCAGCTGCAGTATGCCAAGAGTACCAGGATGTTCTACTACATCCGCTCAGAACACTTCAGAACCACATGTGGAGAACACTTCAGAACCACATGTGGAGAACACTTCAGAACCACATGTGGAGAACACTAGGGAACCACATGTGGAGAACACTTCAGAACCACATGTGGAGAACACTTCAGAACCACATGTGGAGAACACTTCAGAACCACATGTGGAGAACACTAGGGAACCACATGTGGAGAACACTTCAGAACCACATGTGGAGAACACTAGGGAACCACATGTGGAGAACACTTCAGAACCACATGTGGAGAACACTAGGGAACCACATGTGGAGAACACTAGGGAACCACATGTGGAGAACAGTACTTTATATGAAGCAGCAGAGTTCTGCTAACTGCTAACATTAGTGATATTAATAGTGATGATGTGCCAACATTAGCTAGCAGCAGCTAACATTAGCTCCCCCCACCCCCCACTCCCCCACCCCCCCCCGGCTCCTGATTGGCTGCAGGTGCAGATGCAGGCCGGCGTGCTGCGGTTCCGTCACTGCGGCAGCGTCATCTACAGCGCCAGCAGGGGGCGCTGCCCGCTGTGCGGCGGCGCCCTGAGCTTCGGCCTGCAGGACGCCCCGCTCGCACTTCCTGTTCCCTTCACTGACGGCCACAGCGCCACCTGCTGCCTCCTGGTCGCCGCCCAGCAGGGGGCAGCAGCCTTCAGGTACTACAGGGTTCTACCCGCTTCTGTTGTTCTATTGTGCTCCATGTCCTCTGTTCTGTCGGGTTCTACTCTCCTCTGTTCTGCTCAGCTGTGTTCTGCGTTCTGCCCTGTTCTTCTCTGTTCTACTGCACTCCATTGTGTTCTATGTTCTGTTGTGTTCTACTCAGTGTCTGTTCTCCTCCACAGTGAGCTGAGTGACTCAGAGCTTCATGTCGGCGTCTCCAACTCTAAAGGTACTTGTGTTCTGCTGTGTTGCACTGGGTTCTACCATGTTCTGATGTATTCTGCTGTATTGTACTGGGTTCTACCATGTTCTGATGTATTCTGCTGTGTTCTGCTGTGTTGTTTCTTTTATTTTCTGCTGTTCTGCTGTCTTTTCTGCCCTGTTCTGCCCTGTTCTGCTGTGTTCTGCTGTGTTCTGCTGTGTTCTGCCGTGTTCTGCTGTGTTCCACTGTCTGCTGGTTTTGCAGGCGTGGTGTTTAGTTATACGGAGTCCGGGGTTCAGCGTCAGCAGTGCGGCTGGGAGCAGAGCATCGCCGTGCCTCTGGTCGCCCCCGGCAACCAGAGTGTCAGCTTCAGGAGGCGGTGGGACGTCCTGCTGGAGGAGTTCACCTGTCAGGACACGTGGACGCCACACAGGTGTGATCTCCTCCTCTCTCTTCTCTGTTCTGCTCTGTCCACATCTCCGCTTCCACGCCTCACCTGTCAGCCAGGTGAGCCGTGATGTCACCTCAGTGTTCAGGAGTCCTGACTCTCATTGGTCGGTCGTCCCGGCAGGTTTGAGGAGCAGAGGGAGTTTGGCTCCTGTTGCTATGGTTTCGCCCTGGGATTCATCAACCAGCTGTTGAGGTCACAGGGCAGACAGCCAATCAGCAGAGAGCGCTTCACCGCTCAGTTCCTCCTGCCCCGCATCAGGACCGCCTCCAGATACCTGAGCATCTGCCA
Source organism: Myripristis murdjan (assembly GCF_902150065.1). Lineage (NCBI taxonomy): Eukaryota > Metazoa > Chordata > Actinopteri > Holocentriformes > Holocentridae > Myripristis > Myripristis murdjan. The sequence goes on along the minus strand of NC_043984.1, from coordinate 38,890,177 downwards.
GCACATCAGCCGGGACGGATACTACAGTACTGCAGAGTAGTACTGCAGTAACGCTGAGCAGAGTACTGCAGCTGAACAACACACACACACACACACACACACACACACACACACAATACAGTAATAAAACAGTAAAGTGAATGTGAGTCTGTGTTGTTCATTGTTGTTGTTATTTAAATCCGGAGGAACATTGAAGCTCATTTTCAGTGTTGCAGAGTTCAAAGGTCAGCAGAGACAATAAGAACACAACCTGATGAACACTTGTAAAAAATATAATTAATGTGAACAGAATAAATCAATAAAACAGAATCAATAAAGCAGAATCAGTAAAAAAAAAAAAAAAAAAAAATCTGCTGAAAATCACAAAGGCTTTTAAACTTAAATTGTGAAAAAACTGTAAATAGAATCACTTCGAGAAATATAAGCAGTTCAGCACCACGGACAGAGCCAGCCTGTGTGTCACTGACAGTAACTACAGTTCAGCACCACGGACAGCGCCAGCCTGTGCGTCACTGACAGTAACTACAGTTCAGCACCACGGACAGCGCCAGCCTGTGTGTCACTGACAGTAACTACAGTTCAGCACCACGGACAGCGCCAGCCTGTGTGTCACTGACAGTAACTACAGTTCAGCACCACGGACAGCGCCAGCCTGTGTGTCACTGACAGTAACTACAGTTCAGCACCACGGACAGCGCCTAACAGTAAATATTACATAAACATTACCGACTCTAGAAAGATGCAATACACGCCCATTATAATCTCTGACAACTGTGGAAAACGTCCTCAGAACCCGTAAACAACATGGAGGAGTCGTTTGAGACCCGGACCGTCCGGCTCGCCGGCCTGCTGGCACCTGATTGGTTGACGCCACACCCTGAAAATAACTGGATATGGGCTGGACACTTTATGCCAGGTGATGTTCTGCTGAGACAAACACAGCAGACAGACAGCGGCTCTATCTGGGTCAACACTTTTTCCATCTCACCTGTCAAACACGTGGGACTGTGTGTGTGTGTGTGTGTGTGTGTGTGTGTGTGTGTGTGTGTGTTGTTGAAGCCCTTCTGCTCCTCCAGTGTCTCTTACAGGACAAACACAGGCAGACCACAAACAGTACATATCATATACACGTAGTAGTGAATTAACCCTCTGAAACCTGAGCAAATTCACGTGATTTCCTTCAAAAACATGCAGGGAGGAACCTGCCGAAATGATCAGATCACTGGTGAAAATAAAATACATCAATACATCAATCAATAAATAAATTAAACATGTATGTTAAAAAAATTAGAGGAGAACCTGTTTTTTGTCATTTCTGCTTTATTTCACAGTGACAGCAAAGAGAGAGAGGACAGGCAAGGCAGAGCAGAGAGAGAGACAGGGCAGAGAGAGAGACAGGGCAGGCAGAGCAGAGAGAGAGACAGGCAGGCAGGGCAGAGAGAGACAGGGCAGAGAGAGAGACAGGGCAGGCAGGGCAGAGAGAGAGAGACAGGGCAGGCAGGGCAGAGAGAGAGACAGGGCAGAGAGAGAGACAGGGCAGGCAGGGCAGAGAGAGAGAGACAGGGCAGAGAGGGAACGACCTGCAGCAGAGGGCCTGAGGTAGCAAACTGGCACTGGAGACCTGCAACCTGATAGGCTGCCACCGGCCCCTGCTGTCATCTGATAGGCCGCCACCGGCCCCTGCTGTCATCTGATAGGCCGCCACCGGCCCCTGCTGTCATCTGATAGGCCGCCACCGGCCCCTGCTGTCATCTGATAGGCCGCCACCGGCCCCTGCTGTCATCTGATAGGCTGACATCAGAAGTCAGATGGCCAGGAGGTGACTGGCTGTAACCTAGCAACCAGCTGTGACACGACACCAGAAGAGAGCATCAACTAACAACAGGAAAAGAAAGAGAGAGAGAGAGAGAGAGAGAGAGAGAGAGAGAGAGAGCGAGAGGAGACAACAGGAGGGAGGAAGAGAGAGGAGCAGACAGAGAGAGGAGAGAGATAGAAGGAACCAAGGAGAGAGAGAGAGAGGAGACAGGAGGAGAGAGAGAGAGGAGACAACAGGAGGAGAGAGAGAGAGGAGACAACAGGAGAGAGAGAGAGAGAGGAGACAACAGGAGAGAGAGAGAGGAGACAAAACAAGTAGAGATGGGAGGAGAGAGAGTCAGGAGAGGAGAGAGAGAGAGAGAGGAGACAACAGGAGGAGAGAGAGAGAGAGAGGAGACAACAGGAGGAGAGAGAGAGAGAGGAGACAACAGGAGGAGAGAGAGAGAGAGGAGACAACAGGAGGAGAGAGAGAGAGAGGAGACAACAGGAGGAGAGAGAGAGAGAGGAGACAACAGGAGGAGAGAGAGAGGAGACAGGAGGAGAGAGAGAGAGAGAGAGGAGACAACAGGAGGAGAGAGAGAGAGAGAGGAGACAACAGGAAGAGAGAGAGAGAGAGGAGACAAACAGGAGGAGAGAGAGAGAGAGAGGAGTCAGGAGGAGGTGATGGAGGCGCTGGAGGCGGCGTCCATCATCCGGCTGCGTCACTGTCAGAAGGAGATCTTCTGCCTGTCGGTGCCGGAGGCGTGTCCGGGCTGCGGGGAGGAGCTGAGGGCGAGCCGCCTGCAGGAGGCGCCGGTCAGCCTGCCCAACCCCCTCTGCAACGGACACAAGACCTCCTGCTGCCTCCTGCTCGCTCCTGCTGAGGAGAACCACAGCAGGTCTGCACACACACACACACACACACACACACACACACACACACACACACACACACGTGCTTTGTTTGGGTGGTTTGTGGGAGCAGGTTGTATTTTTGGAACGCTGAGGCTGTGGCATGAAACGCTGCGTCTGATTGGTCAGAGAGAAACTGAACCGATTAGCTCCGCCTCTCGCTGACAACCAGGAAATACACCTGAGACTCAGCAAACTGCCCGCTGCTCGCTGCAGCGCTCGCTCTCCCCACAGGGGGGCGCTGGCGGGTCCGGCTGGTGGTTAGCTAACTAGCATTAGCTCCTTTTCTAGAGAAGTGAGTTGTTGAGGTCCAACATGGCCGCCACAGGAGGAGCCCTGTCCTGGCCTCCAGGGGGCGCCGCGCTGTCCTGACCTCCGGGGGGCGCCGCGCCGCGCCGCGCTGCGTCCTGTCTGATCCCTCATGCTGTTTGTTTTCCAGGGTCTTCGACGGGACGGCCGACCTGCACACGGGCATTTCCAACACCAAAGGTAGGACAGGGGTCAAAGGTCACAGCCAGGTTACGCTGAGGGACAGGTGTGCCAAGCCGCACCCCCTGATCTCTACTGAGCATGTGCAGCTGCCAGCAGAGATAGGAGGGAAGCCGGATGTCTCACTCCTACTGTTCTCTGTGTCTGTGGTCAGGGAGTAGTGTTTCTGCACAGCTAGCACTAGACAGGCAGACAGACAGGCAGACAGACAGGTCAGGTAGACAGACTGACACACAGGCAGACAGACAGGTCAGGTAGACAGACTGACACACAGACAGGCAGACAGGTAGACAGACAGACACACAGACAGGTAGACAGACAGACAGGTCTGACGGCGGCTGTATCTTCGCTGAAAGGTGAAAAACAGGAGCAGCTTAACGAGCAGAAGAGAAGAAAACGAGTGAAAATGAGCTGGAAATTAGAAAAAGGAAAAGAAAGACGAGTTCTTGAAAAATGAAAAAGGGAAGAATTTTCATAAACCTGATATATTTAAATATTACAATATTTTAAAATGATGTTACAGGAAAAAATATTTCCTTTCATTTTCTTGTTTTGTTTTGTTTAATTTTCTGTATTTTTGCTCATTTTCACGTCTTTTTCATTTTATTACTTTGACTTTTTATTCATTTGATTTCTTGCTGATTTTTGCTTCATTTCTTTTGTTTTTCTGATGTTTCTGAAGGAAATGAGATGAATCTGAGGACGTTCTACTAGAACGTTCTCCAGTCTGACGTTCTCCTGCGCTGACCCTGTGTGTGTGTGTGTGTGTGTGTGTGTGTGTGTGTGTGTGTGTGTGTGTGCAGGGGTGGTGTATAACTACACCCGGGTCGGCGTGCGGCGCGAGCAGAGCGGCTGGGAGCGCTGCGTCAGCGTCCCGCTGGTCCGGCCCGACACCTTCAGCCTGCTGGCCCAGTGGGACCAGTACCTGGACCAGTTCTCTGACGCCCCCATGTGGGACCCGGCCTGGCACAGGTACCTGTCTGTCTGCCTGACTGTCTGCCTGACTGACTGTCTGACTGACTGTCTGACTGACTGTCTGTCTAACTGTCTGACCCATCTGTCTTCCTGACTGCCTGTCTGTCTGACCTGTCTGACTGACCCGTCTGTCTGTCTGACCTGTCTGTCTGTCTGACTGACTGACCCATTTGTCTGACTGACTGTCTGTCTGTCTGTCTGACTGTCTGACCCATCTGTCTGCCTGACTGACTGTCTGTCTAACTGTCTGACTGTCTGTCTGTCTGTCTGACTGACTGACCCATCTGTCTGCCTGACTGCCTGTCTGTCTGACCTGTCTGACTGACCCGTCTGTCTGACTGACTGACCCATTTGTCTGACTGACTGTCTGTCTGTCTGTCTGACTGTCTGACCCATCTGTCTGCCTGACTGCCTGTCTGTCTGACCTGTCTGACTGACCCGTCTGTCTGTCTGACCTGTCTGACTGACCCGTCTGTCTGTCTGACCTGTCTGTCTGCAGGTTCGATGAGGACAGTAATAACTGCTTCAGTTTCTGTCTGGCGTTCATAAACCGTGTTTTGGCGACGGAGGGGCGGAGCCACGTGAGCAGGGATCAGTTCACGCAGAGCTTCATCCTGCCGCGCCTCCGGCGGGTGTGGAAGTTCTCGGCGCTGAGCCGCCGCCTCCGGCAGCAGCAGTTCTACATGGTGGAGCGGGGGGGCGGCGGCGAGGAGGAGGCGGCGCCACCGGGACCCTGATGCCCCGCCCCCTCCTCAGCCCGGAACTCAGCGTCACCCATAATGCATTGCTTCACACTCTGCGTGTGCTCAGAGCCCGTCTACGACGAGCCCTGCCACTCTCCATTAACCCCCGTTGTATCAAACTTGGTTGCAGTTCCACCGTAATTCCACTGGGGGTGATGGCGGGCGAGTGCAGAATGAATGGGGCTCTATGGAGCTAAACGGCTAAATCTGTCTCTTACTCCTGTTTATGGTTGAAAAATCGCAAATACTGTTGTAGTTTCTGAAAGTCCAGTATGGATTATAGGTTAAAAGTGAAATTAGAGAACTTGTATCCTTTCAGTTTCCTACAGTTTGGGCTGTTGTTGGCCATAACACGCTAGCATTTGCTAATGAATGCTGATTGGTCAGTGAGGGACTTGCGGCTGTTTACGACGAGGGATCCCACCTGATGTCACCTGAAGACCAAGAGAAACGGGAAACCCCACTCTTAAGGAGGACTTTTCCATCAAAGTTGATATTTGTGTGTACAGAGAATGTCTAATATAGCACAGACGGGCTCTCTGAGTGTCTCCGTCTGCTCTGTGGAGACGGGCTCTGGAAATCACCGTAAAGCAGCACCTCTCAATGTGTGACGTCATCACACTTTTTGAACGGCTTTTTAGAACAGATAGGTGAACTTAAAAAATCCAATATTCAGCTGAGTGTATTTTTTAGCCCCCCCTTTTGAAAACAGGATTCAAAAAAAGTGGATTTTTAGGGGTGTGTCCCCACAGACTCCCATTCATTCTGCACTCGCCCGTGAGCGCCCTCTCATGGACAGAGAACCCGAAGTTAGATGAGAGTGGCACTTCTCTGCTATGTTAGACATTCTCTGGTGTGCTGTGTCCCATAAAGAAAATTTTACCCACAATCCTTCATGTTAAACCCATCCAACAGGAAAACTGTCGCTTCGCCTGGACGTCTGATGTCATTTTGTTGGAAAATTATAAAATTACAGAGTTTTTTTTTTGGTCTGCTGTTTGTGGAATATGAGTTTACCGTGGAGGATTGTGGGTAAAACTTTATTCATTGCAGGTTGAAGGCAGGGCATGGTGAGTACTGGATACAAAAATGATGCATTATGGGTGAAATGCCAAGTCCTCACATGGATAGTTTAGACTGCTTTCTGAT
>NC_043984.1:38861615-38876615 GCF_902150065.1 Myripristis murdjan | reverse complement strand
GATGAGTTAGTATGAGAAGTGGACCAGCAAATCAGCTTGAGATTCCTCAGAAAAAACACCAAATGCTTTTTGTTGCTGCTTTCTGTCTTTATGCTGCAAGAAATGGTAAAAGATCAGGGTCAGTTTGACTGAGGAGCTCATGATGCTAGAAGCATGACTCAGCTGTTTTCCACAGTCCAGAGTGTAAAAAAATAAAAATGCAAAGTCACACAATATGGTAACATCAAATGGCAGTAATTAGAGAATCCCAACACGTATTGAATCAGCACCCAGCAGGGGGCGCCCTGCTGATCTCAGCCAAACTTATTGGATTGAAATGTTTGCGGTCAGCTTCTAAAACATCCATTGATTATGTTGACCGGGTTATTGGTGCAGACGCAGGATGTGACTGGTGACTCACCTGGAGTGTGAGATGACAGGAAGAAAGAGGCCGCCGTGCTCTGGAACACAGGAAGGAGGCGGGATCAGTCTGATTGACAGGAGCCGTGCTCACCATCGTGGCATCAGTGCTATGCTGGTGTTGTCTTGTTAAACTCACCCTCCCACTGGTTGGAGATGCTGTGGTCTGGTCTGGCCCGGGACAGGACGCCTTTCCCAAAGTAACCCTGAACATCGCATCAGATTACATCAGATTACATCAGATTAATAACATCCCAAATGACATGACATGACATCAGATCAGCTGCTGAGGCCCTGAATGGATCACTGAACGGGCTTATCGGGCCCAGGGGCCCCAGAGCTCAGGGGCCCCAAACCCAGAGCCTCTGCATGAAGTGACTGTCATCATCTTCACATGTTGAGGTTCAGGCCCTGAAGGGGCCTGAACCTCCTCCTGTGAAACTGAACTGCTGCCGCCTGCAGAGTGGGAGATTTCAGAAATCTGAGAGGTTAACTGCGAGCGCCGCTGATGTGTGTCGACCGTACAACGATCACACGGCTGAATCTGATTGGCTGCGACGCAGGTCAATAGGTCAATATACAAGAAAACATCATCAGTGTATGTGATCAGTTTGTAGTGGTAAAGAATGAAGCTCAGCGAGAATGGAGCTTTGCAATAGCGATGTTTATTTGTTAATATCTACCATATTTCACCAATTAATCACCAGGCTGCAAACAGCCACCTGGTTCTTATAAACTCCTGGGGTCTGCACCCATTCTGCGTATTAAACACCCACCCGAATAACCGCCGGGTGATTATTTGCATTATTTTGAGGTAACCCAAAATAAGGCTGTTCACCTTATTTTTGCAGCAGTAAACAGTTAGCCACACAATAACTGTGCTGCACTTCCCTTTTCTGTCAAAATAAGAGCGCTAGCTAACGTTAGAAAAAAGGGTGCACTGTAATCTTAAATCGACCGACTATGAATCTGTTGGACAGTAACTGTCATCACAGTAATGACCTGGTGCAGGTCTGAGCTAAAATAACAAGTCCATCACCCGCTTAGCAAACACCAGAGCACAAGACATCACTCACCCACTGCACCAGCACATCATGCCTACCTTCAGGGCGCAGGTACAGAACCATCAAGGTGAGGAGGGCTCGCCTTGGGAAGAGCCTGATCCCTGCAGCTACAGCTGTCTGAACAGCAGAACCCACTCATCTGTCTGTCTGCCACTGCTCTGTGTTATCGCTTCACTGTTATGTTTAGTCACATGTTGTTACTGTTGATGTCTGCCTTGTCATGTGCAATGTTGCCCTCTTTGTTACGCACAGTCAGTGAGGACAAATCTCCCTACAGGGACCAATAAATCAAATCTCAAATCTCAATCTCATATCACATGGTTTTAATGTATTAATATTGATTATCAATATTAAGTGATACTAATGTATTAATATTGTGCAGTATTAATGTATTAACATTGATTATTTATATTTAGTGGTATTAACGTATTAATATTAATTATTAATATAGAGTGCCATTAATGTGTTTGGACAAAAACACAAAGAGGAGGAGGAGGGGGGGGGGGGGGGGGGGGGGGGTGTAGACCTGGTCGTTTTCTTTTTTTTTTTTGGATTCCAAAACTTTTGGTTTTGCTCTTTTTACCTCCATCATCGGGTTTAACTGCAGTGTCGTGTTGATCGGTGTCGTCATGTGATGTGATGCTGTGTTCCTATTGGTTGGTTAGCAGATGTAGGTCGTAGCAGCGGTCACATTGTGAGATGGTTCTCCGAAATTTCTGAATGTCAGAATTTTGTCCCGGGCTCTAACAGCCAAACTTAGCCCGCCCCACCCCTTCCCCCCACCACCGTATTGTGTACCTGTGTGTCCGTGCACGCACCTTGCTGTAGATGTGCTGGATGTGTGTGGGCGTGCACACCAGCACGTGCCCGCCGAGCAGCACGGCCCGGAAGTGTTCGCCGTCCAGAGGAAGAGGAGCCTCAAACTGTTCCTGAACCCGGCACCGCCGCCGGGGGGGCTGGAAATCTGCCAGCATGCTGGCCCACCTGGACCCACCACGGCTCTGTGTCCGGAGCCGCCCGGACCCAGCCTTGGACCCGCCCCGCCGCCGACCTGGCCCGGGCTGAAGGTCCTGGTCTGACGTCCGGTCCTGGTCTCACTCTGTTAGCCTGTTAGCATCAGAGGTGGAGAAAGTACAGCACATTGCTACTCAAGCAGAGGCATTGTTGGCTAATAGATCACAGGGGTTCACAGTGCGGTCCGGGGACCCACAGGGGGTCCTGAGGGTCTTCTAAGGGGCCCTCAGCAAAATTAGGAATAACTCTAATGCTTTCACAAACATTTACACTCATGAAATCTGATCCAGCATCACTGATCCTTTAAATAAATCACTTCAGACACTACAAATGGTTTTCTTGCATAATTTTCTAGTAAATATTTTCTAATTTTCTAGTCATTTTCTTGAAATAGTTTACCAATTTCTTGTATACTTTCAAGTCATGTCTTGATAATTTACTCATAGCCTTCTTCCCATAGTTTTGAAAGAAATCAAGTGAAAATGTTGGGAAAAAACAGCAACTAAACTAAACTAAACTAACTAACTAACTAACTAACTAACTAACTAACTAACTAACTAACTAACTAACTAACTAACTAACTAACTAACTAACTAAGGCCCAAAGAGGGCCGAGCACAGGCACAAGTTAAAGACTGAGGAGTTCTTTAACACCTCAGACCCCAGACGCATGTGGCAGGGCATCCAGGCCATCACCGACTACAAACCCACCAGCAACACCCCCTCAACCTGCGACGCCTCCCTCCCTGATGAGCTTAACAACGTCCACGCTCGCTTGGACAGGGACAACCGAGAGGCAGTCGTCCAGGCTGCACCCCCTGCAGAGCACCAACCCTGGTCTGGACCCACGGACCACAGGACCCATTTCAAATTGCTTACCGCCAGAACAGGAGCACCGAGGACGCCACCTTGACGGCTCCACTCTGCCCTCTCCCGTCTGGACAGCAGCAACACTTTTGTCAGGATGCTGTTCATCCACTTCAGCTCAGCATCCAACACCGTCAGGGCCGGCTCTGGCCATGCTGGAGCCCTGACCCTGACCCTGACCCTGACCCTGACCCTGACCCTGACCCTAACCCTGACCCTGACCCAACCCTGACCCTAACCCACACGCCTGCAGGGTACGGCACGTCATGCACGTACAGGACAGGGAGCTGCCTGCGGTGGGACAGGGAGCTGCCTGCTGTGGGACAGGGAGCTGCCTGCTGTGGGACAGGGAGCCCTGCCTGCTGTGGGACAGGGAGCTGCCTGCTGTGGGACAGGGAGCCCTGCCTGCTGTGGGACAGGGAGCCCTGCCTGCTGTGGGACAGGGAGCTGCCTGCTGTGGGACAGGGAGCCCTGCCTGCTGTGGGACAGGGAGCCCTGCCTGCTGTGGGACAGGAGCCCTGCCTGCTGTGGGACAGGAGCCCTGCCTGCTGTGGGACAGGGAGCCTCTGCTCTTAACCTGCAGCTCAAAACAAAACAAAAAAAAAACGACAGTAAAATCAACTGAAGTAAAAGTACTCACTTTGAAAAATGCTCCGAAAGTACCAAACCCAGCGGAGCCTCTCAGGTACGGGACAGGTAAATATCATCTGTCACTTCCAGCCCCGGTTAGCGTGCACAGTCCGCGGTGTCACCGTCATTCTGTCCGGCTGCACACAGCGTCCGCTCCCAACGTTCCGCCTCTGTTTGCTCCAACTGAAGCACGCTGCCGCCACCTGCTGGCCGGCCGCGCACACACACACACACACACACACACACACACACACACACACACACACACACACACACACACACACACACACACACTGGACTACATTATATTGAGATTACATCTGCATTGCATCTCCCATCTCCCATCTCTCTCTCTCTCTCTCTCTCTCTCTCTCTCACACACACACACACACACACACACACACACACACACACACACACACACACTTTTCATAGGTGAGGAGCAAAAAAGAAGAAACCAGAGCTGAATGTCTTTGTTGCTACAACACAGTGTGTGTGTGTGTGTGTGTGTGTGTGTGTGTGTGACAGAGATGCAATGCAAACCATGCAAATGATATTCGATATTAGTAACAAATCGTGTTTGAGATTATTAGTTTGATGTTGAGGTTAAAAACACGGACGCTGCTGCAGCAGCACTGTGTCTGCACATCATGAGGAATAATAATCCGGCCAGAACAGGGCAGATAATCCAGGCCTCTGTGATCTGTGATCTCGCGGCTGACTCTCCAAATCTCGCGTTGACAGAGACACTGCATGCGCCATTAGGGCACGGAGGCGCGCGGGCAGCAGCGACAGACCGACAGAGCTAACCCTCACCCTCACCCTCACCTCACCCTCACCTCACCCTCACCCCGGAGACGGAGACCGTCCGGAGACTTCTGCTGCTCACACCGAGTTTCAAGGTAAAGCTCCTCCAGGCGGCCACGCCTCGAACGAGTTAGCCGAGTAAAGCCTCCGCCAGCCGGCAGGAGAGCCTGCAGAGGCCCGGCTAGCACCCACATGCTAACATGCTACTGTTAGCAAGCAGGCTGTTAGACAGGCTAACGGCTAACATTAGCGCAGCGGCTAACGGCTAGCTGACATGTTCCGCTTCTAGTTCTGTAGCCGCTCTCTGTGGTTCTGTGGTTCTGTGGTGTTGGTGGAACCCGGCGGGTTCTCCGCGGGCGGCCCCGGGACACACCGCTCACCTGCCCGGCGGGGCTAGCCGTTAGCTGGCGCTAGCCCCGCGGTGTGCACCGGGGCTGCAGCGACTAACTCAGGAACATTATGATTTAATCTCCATTTCCCCCTTTAGCTGCGGCCAGGTTGAACTTTACTGTTAAACCCCGGATCAGTCACGTGTTTAAGAGTTGGGAAAGAGCGCTGCCTACTTAGGTTGCCATGAGCTTCCGGTGCCGAGAATGTTTACTTCCTGTTGCTGAGCAGAGCAGCCCGCCGTGTTCACACCTGGCAGGAGGCTCCTCTGGCTGATCTGAGCACAGGTGCACAGCTCTCAGCCCGTCAGCTCACACCTGGCAGGAGGCTCCTCTGGCTGATCTGAGCACAGGTGGACAGCTCTCAGCCCGTCAGCTCACACCTGGCATTAGCATGTGTCTCACCTGCACACCTGTGACCTGCCCTGTGTTCCAGTGCCCATACTACCATACTACTTAGTATGCAAGAAAAAGAATGAGTATGTCCCAGTGCATAGTGTGTCAGATGCAGTATGCCAAGAGTACCAGGATGTTCTACTACATCTGCTCAGATTTCACAGTCTGCATGTCAGCATGCTGCTCTGGCCATTCTGACCCACAATCCTTTGCACAGTGGACGTTATGTCGCACTGACTGAGCTGCGTGTACAGGCCACACCCACAGGAAGACAACACACACACACACACACACACATGGCCCTCACCTGGCTCAGTTACAGCAGCAGTGACAGGAAGACAGCAGATCAGAGATCAGACGGAGGACAGCGCAGTATGAAACAACAACATTCAAATGTGGAGCTACAGACGGAGGAGGAAGTGAGCGAGAGGGGCGGAGCTCAGGGAGGACGGATGGAGTGTGTCCCAGTAGTATGCATACACATGCATACTGCATACTACACTGCATACTTTGTAAGGCCAGCTGCAGTACATACTAAAAGTCAAAAGTAGAAGTATGAGGTTTGGAGCGCAGGGTGGATCTCACCTTCCCACTCTATATGCAAATGAGCATGAATCATTTCCTCTTGCAAAGAACAAACGCTTAGGGCAGGGGTGTCCAATCATGTGCCTTGGAAGCCAACAGGCTACAGGTTTTCATTCCAATCCAGACCTCCACCAGGTGACTTCACTGATCAGCTGGTGGAGGTCTTGGCTGGAGCCCCTGGGTTAGAGAGAGAAATAATGTAAAAACTAACGAGTGTTTGGTTCAGACCCCAGGAACAATTACGCCATCATTTTAGTTTTCCAGTGAACTTGACTTTTCCAGTGAAAATGAAAATTAAAAAGTGACTTCCTATTAAAATGTCACAACCACAATAACTGTAAAAAATCATTTCAGTATGATTTTTTTGTTTTGTTTTTGCTGTATCTTCCAGCTCTAGCTAGAATCCATCCTGACAGAAGGTAACAGGGTTTTTGAGCAGTGAATTAAAAATGAAGCTGATTGAACAAACCTGACTGTGTGTGTGTGTGTGTGTGTGTGTGTGTGTGTGTGTGTGTGTGTGTGTGTGTGTGTGTGTGTGTGTGTGCGCGCACAGATCCAGCAGCATCATGGCTGATGACCTGGACATCGAGGCGATGCTGGAGGCTCCGTACAGGAAGGTGGGTGTCCGTCCTCAGCTCTGACATCAGCGTCATGTGATGTTCTCTGTGCTAGTTTTACCTGTCAGCTGATAGCAGCACAGCGTAGCTCCACAGGTGTAAACTCTGGACAAGTACAGTTGATCCAGGTTATTTAATGTTTAACATGTTAGACACAGAGCTGTAAACCCACCCTGTCCTCTGGTGTGTGTGTGTGTGTGTGTGTGTGTGCTGTCTGGTTCCCTGGGTGCGAGTAGCTCAGTAGCTGCTTCGTGCCCCGTCGGGCTCACAGAGTAACTGTGGTGTCGGGACGCCTCCCAAATGAGAGCCATGCTTTTCAAAGCTGGGAATGAAAAAAGTGAAAGTCAGATTCCTGTGATGCTGGCATGGTTACATTGAGCAGATGACGAACATGAACGTATAAAATGTGTGTTTGTTTCAAACTGCTGAGATGGACACACCAGCCGTCTGTCCGCCGCGGTGCCACGGCGAGCGAGGGCTGTCTTCCAGCCTCACGGTGTTAAGGCCCTCCACCTCCATGCACCAGAACCAAAACCGTTCCTGTTCCCCCTGTCGCGCTGATCGCCCCGCGGTCTGGTCCCGTCCCGAAACGAGGGGTTAAAGTCTGCAGACCCGGCACCGACTACCTCCTGCAGATCAACGGAGCGCAGGACCTCGCCTCTCTGTGCCCCGTGCGCTTTAACCGCCTTGTACTGACGCCGCAGTTTGTTCAGTTTTTACACTTTTTCAGTTTTTGGCAGACCTGTCCCGCTGTGTGTTTGATCCCCCGCTGCCAGCTCTCTCTCTGTATATCACATAACGTCCTCATGTGGTCAGACGGCGTGGATTTGGCGTTGGACGCTGTCCTCTGTCCAGACGGCGAGCAGAGCCCTGACGTCCTCCTCTGACCTGAGGCCTGTCCCATGCAGCTGGATTATCATCCCCGGGCTTTCTCTTACTTATCTGGCTTCACTTAACCAGACATCCGCACTCCGGATTTTCGGTACCATAAAGCCGGTTATCAACTCGCTAATTCAACCCAGGCTTTTCCAATCTAGATCTGTGCGCGCTCACATAAAAAGGGCGGAGTTTCCTGCATGCGACCAATCACAGACAAGGAAAAATCCACCCGAGCCGCATACTTTATGATGGAGGAGCACACAGTAATCTGAAATAAATACAAGGAATATAAATCCATCATCCAGGCAAAAAGCACCACAGCTGCAGCCGCAAGGAATGCTGCAAGGAATGCTGGGAAAAAAATCGCCGACTGTGTGAATGCATAAATTAGTGGGATTATAATCTGACTTCCCCACCATGACGGCACGAGCCCTCAGTTTGAGCTTCAGCAGAATCGTCACTTTGATTCAACTGATCTTGATATTTCATTTTATAAAGCATCTGACGCCTCGTGTTTATTCTGCTGGTTAAAATATTATTTCACTGTCACTTAAAGACTGTAAAACATTTGGCACCAACTCTCATGTGGACTTTTCAGGGCAGCCAGCCTAAATACTAAATATGAGCAAACTAATGGAAACCTAAAGGAGCCCAGAGGCTGGCCTGGATTTTATCAGGCTTTTATTTAACCCTCTGAATTAAATTCTCCTCATTTATTTTCAAAAATATTTTTAAAAAAAATAATTACATCACTCTATCAATTATTGGTTGGACAGTGCAGAGTCATGAGTAAAAAAAATACAAGAAGAATTGTAAAATGTATTAATTTTAATTTTATAAAAGAAGAAGAAAGGGAAAATGGGCAGGCCATTTTCCAAGAGAGCTGATTGGTCAGTAGGTGGGGCTTTTCTACCTGCTGAGCTCTTATCCTGAACTTCACCTGCTCCAGAGCAGGTTAGGTGTTCAGCATATGTTACCACGGCAACGTAGCCCAATAAAAAGTAAGCCACCTTCATGGTACAGAAAAGCCAGCAGGGTTAACCTGAAGTGACCTCACTAAGCCGAAATCCAGCTGCAGGTCCAGGCCTCTGGACTGCCGCTTGTCCTCCATTTTTCTTTTCTCTGTTATGTCTCTGCTACAAAGCGAGCCGCTGCGCTGACATCTGACTGATCAGCTGCACCGTCGCCCTGAATATTTCCTTCAGCTCGACTCTGCTGCTGCTCAGCTCCACATCCTGCTGCTGCTCTCAGGAGAACATCAGCAGGATGTTCCTGCTCCGTCACCCTGAAGAGCCAAGTCTCTGCTGCACTGTGTTCCCCAGGTCATCAGTGTGTGTGTGTGTCTGTGTGTGTGTGTGTGTGTGTGTGTGTGTGTGTGTGTGTGTGTGTGTCACTTTCCTTGGATCAGATGGCGGCTTCTGAGTTTTGGTGACACTCAGGATGAGATGGTTGGTGTCACACCGCTTGATGAAGGTGTGTATGTCATCGTGATACATCGAAGGGCGTGTGTGTCGTGTGTGGAGCATGTAAACCTTGTCCAGCCTAGCAACAGTAACTAAGGGGGCAGGATGTACCAGCCACCCTAATCCAGCCACGAGTCATTGCTGGTTCTGGATGAGTGTTCCCAGCCTTTTGGGATCTGTTTTGCCGTGGAGGTGAATGAAGATCCACAAACACAGTATCGTGGGTTACGGAGCAGCTAACGAGGATGTTTGAGCGCCATGTGGGACCCAGACAGCCCAGCACACCCAGCAGAGGACAGGTTGCTGTGACTAAAGTATGTGTGTAAGGCTAGCTTGCTGCAGTAGGGCTCATGTTGCTTGTTTGATGCTGATGTGATGTGATGCTGCTGCCGTTCCTTTACAGACTATCATGAATAAATGCCCATCTATCTCTCTTTGTAGACTTGCCTAACGATTTCTCACCTCTACTCCCCTGAATGCCAGTGTGATCTGTCAGAAACATGAAGGTAGTAAAAAGCCCCCATCATGTATTGCTGTACTGTGGTCCCCATGGTAACATGACTGTGGTTCCCTTGGTAACTGTAAACTATGGCCCTGGATTGGCCCAAGCCCCCTGAAGAGGAATGCAGACGATGCTGGGAGTTTGATGTAAATGCCTTAAACCTGTATGAGTGCATGGAGTGGCAGGAGCCACAGGAAGGTCATGTTAGAGCAGAGACACTGCATGCACCAATCAGATCAACACTAGGGTCATGACATCACAGCTGCAGCTGCCACCATGTTGTGTCCCGCCAGTCCCTTTAACCCCCGGGGGTCGAAATGCTCTGCTCTTACTGCTTATTGTGATGTCTAGAGTTATTTACCTGTCAGATCCTCTCGACCTGAGCTAAAGACTCTGACTAGAAACCAGTCAGACTAGAAGTCAGAATAGTTAAAAATACACACAAAATGTCCACAGTGTGTCCAGGGATTGACCTCTATTGGGGTTTAAGGGCGTCAGCGGGGTCCAAAATCCACACCCTTTGCCTGCCAGATGTGGCCACATTTTGTTTAGCAGGTAAATCTGAACCAGAATCAGAAAAATGTTATTGATCCCTGAGTGGAAATTGAGTAAATAAATTGATGTCACCAGCCAGGTGGCAGGTAAATAATGTGCAGTCACAGTGTAGGGTCAGGTTTACATCGCTTTATGTTTTATGTGTCCCGGCTGAGACTAATGTGACCCTCGCTGGCCACCGTACCCGTGGTGACGTCAGCCAATCAAATCGAAGCTGCTTACTGCTATTCTATACAAGGGATGTCACAAGAACCAATACCAAGTTGATGCCAATAGTCCAGAAACATGACGGTACCTGTTTTCTTACGGCACCGTCGCCGCTGGATGTATTTATTGTAGATTTAGTATTTATTTAGATTTAGGCTTTAGCGCGCTGTCACACCTTGTTCCAGGACTAACGGGGCGGTGTACCTACAATTTATGCTTGTTCAGGTGCGGCCGAAGAAGAGACAAACGTGTGAAAGATGGAGCGGCAGTTCCGCCTCGGTTTGTTCTAAAGAAACAGCGAGAGGCGTGGATGGAAGGATTCTGCGTTAATTATGCATGAGCCTGTTCATTATTCCCATATTTCTCTCGTGTCTCTGCTGAATCCCGCAGTTGAAATTCTGTGCAATCTAAAAAGTTATTTGAACACAGCTGTCCTACTGTTTGTTTTAAATGCTTGAGAGCTTAAATGCTTGAATCTTTAAGACATTTTAATGAAGGGTTGTGCGGTATTTTCTTTCTTTCTGGTATTGGTATTGGTATTGACTACTGCATTTCTGGTATTGTGACAATCCCGTGCTAGACCGTGTCTGTGTGTGTTTCTGCTGTCAGACACACGTGTTGCGTGTTATTAGAGACGTGGCGTCACATGAAAACATGAAGACGAAAAGTAGCGGCGTTCTTGCGAGAGGACGAGCTCTGACGTCCTGGATCGAACCACAGGATGCAGTTTGTTTCAGTTTAGCTGCTGTGGCTGATTTTGAACTCTTGGCTTCAGGCTGCGTTCAGATGACGTTCACAAGCTTTTAAATCCAGAAACACTGAAACTCAGTGGAACCTCCAGTCTTTAAGGCAAATGTGCAATGGCAACAGCTGATTGTGGGAGATGTGGCCCCGCCCACTTGCTTTTGCTCTGCTGTCTGTCAGATGGAGAGCCGTCATGTCAGTCTAACAAACCAATGACTGGTCAGCCCCCAGGTCAGATCTGCATAACCGAAGCAGAAAGACTGTAACTCAGCTGTACATGAATCACAATAACTACAATAATAACACACACACACACACACACACGCACACACAATGTGAGTGTTCAGTGTAGTTGTCTAGAATAACCGTCATACAGTCACATCAGGAGCTCAAGGCTGAAGAGTTGAAATGAAGAGTCAGTCACCTGTAATCCGTACCTGTGGTGTGATGATCCAGATGTCCTCGCTGGGCTGCCGTAGCGTTCAGACAGGACAGACTGGAGCGAGCCCGAGCAGGAAGCTGCGTCGTCTGGTTCCACATGCGGGTTCTCAGTCACAGAGACTCTGCATGACGGTGGTTCTCAACTGGTTCCTCCTCAGGGTCCCCACACACACACACACACACACACACACACACACACACAGTGTCAGGGCCGACCAGTAAACCCATAATGCAAGTATCTATTAGCACAGGTCTGCCAATTAAAATGATGAAACTGATTCCTGCTTATTGAAACAGAATTTACAATTATAATTCACATGTGACAGATGCTTGTATCCAGAGCGGTACATATGAGGATTTTATACACCAACAAAGAAAGATCCATTCAGGAGAGAGCAGCCACACCAAGAGCCATGAAGCTCCGGACAGAGGAGGCGCTCAGGCAGAGCAGAGAGGACAGAGGAGGCGCTCAGGCAGAGCAGAGAGGACAGAGGAGGCGCACGGCAGAGCAGAGAGGACAGAGGAGGCGCTCAGGCAGAGCAGAGAGGACAGAGGAGGCGCTCAGGCAGAGCAGAGAGGACAGAGGAGGCAGAGGAGGCGCTCAGGCAGAGCAGAGAGGACAGAGGAGGCAGAGGAGGCGCTCAGGCAGATTTTGTGAAGGCAGTGAAGGCAGCGGTGTGTCAGGACACACTCGTGTTGTGTCCGCTGTCCCGCCCAGCAGGCGAGGCTGAAAAACGCTGGACGGCGTCGGGGAATCCATCGTGTAAACCTCCACGTGGAACGGTAGTTTCCAAAACGCATACAGCAGCGAGCAGGTGAGCGTGCCTGCGCTCCTCTGTCGGAGCGCGAGCCCCCAGTTGAGAACCACCGCCGCAGACAGACAGGCGATGCGGTAGCGGGACGGCCCGCGGCGGCGTGGCGTGCAGCCTCGGAGGGTTAACTCAGCTGGGACACAAGATGGTGCGAGTCAGAGCTCAGCGGCAGGAACCAGCCGTCCTGAGGAGCTTTAGCAGGAAGTGATGTCAGCAGCAGCGCAGGGACGGGGTGGAGCTAGCAGTGTGTGTGCAGGGTGAGGCTTAGCGGTGTTGCTCATGGTTTTGGGCTCAGTTGAGTGACTAAGCCGTCTGACTCCCTGTCTGCTTCAGGGCCCGTCAGAGGAGTCCCACCGACACACCCAACCTCTCGGCTGAAGAAGCGAAAGAGCTGGAGTGTGGAGTGTGCCGCCGCTGCCGGAGCTCCGCCTAGCCGGGCCGCCGCGGCCCACACTCTAGCCCGGGGCCCGACCCGCGACTGACTAGACCCGACCCGACCGACCCAGACCCGTCAGAGCCCCCCCTCCCCCCACCCTGACCACACAGACAACAGTGTTTGAATGTGACTGATTAAATGCTGTGTATATTCTCTCTTGCCCCTCCCCCCTCCCTGACAACCTGAATGTTGCGTCTCTGCCTCCTCATGCTGTTCTCTGTCGACCCGCTTAGGACGACGCCAAGGCCCCGAGCCCCAACGGCCAGGAGGAGCGCAGCAAGAAGTAAGACGCCACCTTTTTCTCTGTCTTTACGGGCCCTCCGTCCACACACACACTTAGACACTGAAACGAATCAGGTGGGAAACACAAACCTGCAGGACGGGACGGGGGTCCTGGGACGGGGGTCCTGGGACGGGGGGTCCTGGGACGGGGGTCCTGGGACGGGGGTCCTGGGACCGGGTGGGTGACATCTCAGATTAGCACAAAGAAACACACGTACAGACAAACACTGCAGCCTCAGGCTTGATGCTTCGGTGTGTCTGGGTCTAAATGAAGAAACCTGTTTCAGAGCGTTCCTTATTTTGAGAAGCTCCTCAGGGTGCTCCTCAGGGTGCTCTTCAGGGTGCGCTCTGTGGTGCTCGTCAGGGTGCTCCTCGGGGTGCTCCTCAGGGTGCTCCTCAGGGTGCGCTCTGTGGTGCTCCTCAGGGTGCTCCTCAGGGTGCGCTCTGTGGTGCTCCTCGGGGTGCTCCTCGGGGTGCTCCTCAGGGTGCTCCTCAGGGTGCTCTCTGTGGTGCTCCTCAGGGTGCTCCTCAGGGTGCGCTCTGTGGTGCTCCTCAGGGTGCGCTCTGTGGTGCTCCTCAGGGTGCTCCTCAGGGTGCGCTCTGTGGTGCTCCTCAGGGTGCGCTCTGTGGTGCTCCTCAGGGTGCGCTCTGTGGTGCTCCTCAGGGTGCTCCTCAGGGTGCTCCTCAGGGTGCGCTCTGTGGTGCTCCTCAGGGTGCTCCTCAGGGTGCTCCTCGGGGTGCTCCTCAGGGTGCTCCTCAGGGTGCGCTCTGTGGTGCTCCTCAGGGTGCTCCTCAGGGTGCTCCTCGGGGTGCTCCTCAGGGTGCTCCTCAGGGTGCGCTCTGTGGTGCTCCTCAGGGTGCTCCTCGGGGTGCTCCTCGGGGTGCTCCTCGGGGTGCTCCTCAGGGTGCTCCTCAGGGTGCTCCTCAGGGTGCTCCTGTGTTTCTGTGAGTGATGTCACGCTGGTGCAGGTCAGTCATGAAGCGTCACCACACAGCGTCTGTCTGCAGCCTGCGGACGCTCTGTGATGGAAACAGTCTGAAGGAGGAGCAGAGCAGAGGACCAGAAGTGACTCTCTGCTCATTCATTTGGACCTCAGAGCACCTGGCCCACCTGCAGGTGCTGCGTCGTACCTGTGAGCACCGGGTGTCTCCTGTCCTGGGCGCCGTGAAAATGTAACCGTAGAAACTGAACTGGGTAGAATAGAAAAGGGAATAGAAGTCAGGAATTCTGGTGTTGCCGGTGGAGAAGAAGATTGAAAAACTTTATTGAAGCTTCCACGGTGACGCCAGCAGCAGGTGGATCTGTCACCTGTCTGTAACCCAGCAACAACCAATCAAATCACCTGCTGCTGATAGTTATTTCTAAATGATCAGAAGCTAATTCATAATTAATATTTGCTAATTAGATGCTGTCAGCTGATTGTCGTGAGCCGCGTTGTTAATAAAGTTATTGAATGAAGGTCAGCAGCCGGCCAGGTGAGACAGGTGAGTTTTTTTAATCCACATCGGGAGCCACAGGATGATTTTAAAATTCAAACACAGCTTGTTTCTGTTAGCCGTGCGTCAGGCTGACGTTAGCTCCGCCCATACAAACAAACGCTTCGCCCACGCCGTGACATCACTGAACTGTTTCCATGGCAACAGGAACCACCTGGAAATACTCTGACGCTGTTTGTAATTTTCTGTGTCTGGTGGTTTTTCATCTGTGTGCCTGAATGATTTTGTTTTCCTCGTAGTTCCTGATCAGGGTTTCTTTCTTTCTTTCTTTCTTTCTTTCTTTCTTTCTTTTTTTTGCTTCACTTGTATCATCAAATGGCTCCAGACTGTTGAGCGTCTCTGCTCTGCTCTCACAGCACAGACGTACAGAAACCTTTCCTAAAGCTCCTTTGGGCAGTTTGTTTGTTTGTTTGTTTGT
>NC_043984.1:38831615-38849115 GCF_902150065.1 Myripristis murdjan | reverse complement strand
TTGAGCCCACCCCTTGTTTTCTTTTTCTTTCTTTTTTGTTCTTTTCTCTTGTTGGACAGGAAGGAAGCAGCTCCTCCACTTCCTGCTGAGAGACGACGTCTGTTCGGTTTGTTCACAGCAGCTGACAGGGGGCGCTGTCCGCTGTATGAGCTAGTTCTGTTTTTGGAGACACACACACACACACACACACACACACACACACACACACACACACAAACACACACCAGCAGCAACAACACAAGAACCATTTCCTGTTTTTTGTAAAAGTTCTCAGTTTTACTTCCTGTTGTGTTTGTGCTCGTTAGCATCGCTGGGCGTGGCTAGTCCCTGAGGAGGGCGGGGCTCACTTCCAGCCCCGCCCATTCAGAATATTGTCCAATGATTAAGCTCCATGAGCTCAGTGGAAGCCGTTTGACAGACGACGACGACGACGATGATTCTTCTGGCCGATTGGTTCATTTGTGCTCATTATTAGAGAAGCCATTTGGTATTTAACGACCTGTTTTCTAATCAAGCTTTGATTTTGTAAAGTCCTTGATTAAATTTTATTTTAAAGTCTCTGATGTGTCGAGTGTCTTCCTGTGCTGATCAGCTGGTGGGGGCGGGGCTTAGGTACAAAACACCAGTTGGGTGCAGTTACAGTGTGTGGCCACTAGATGGCACCAAAAACTGCTAAACGCGGCCCTGCGCGTCTGCAGCGCCGACCACTCGTTCACTTCCCAGCATGCTTCAGTTATTTTACGATGCGGATTCAAGGCCTCAGTTTCTGATGTGGTGTTTCATGCTGGTTTTAAAAAGTTTAAATTCTATTAAAGCAGGAAAGTCACTCAGAACAAACTGATTCACACTGGCTGCCTGGTTTCTAACTCTTTCCACACTTTTCTGGTTCTGTATTTGATTAGTGCAGCTTTGACATCCAGGCAACTGTTGCTTGAAAATATGACAATATGTCAATGCTTGAAAATGTATGAAAGATGAAGCAGCACTAAAAAGGGTTGGAATAGTTCACTAAATGTTGTGGTTGAAGAGGACAGCAGCAGCTGAATGTGTAAAACAGGTGAACCAGGAGAAATCCTGTCTGGATGTCAAATACAGATAATAAACTGCAAAGGAAATGTTTATAATGAGAAATTAATTTCAGTTCCAGTTGGAGAGAAGAATCAACCAGACAAAAGGATTTGATCATTAAAAAATATTTTATTGTCTTACACTGACTGGAGTGGAGGTGAAAGTTAAGAAAATAAAGTGACGGCGGCTGAGAGGTGAAGCTGCAAATCCACACGGAGTCAGAGCTGAACGTCGCCATGTTTCATTTGGACTGAGACTGGCAGACGGGAGTGTTGAAGCCACACCCTGACCCTGACCTCTGACCCTGACCTCTGACCCTGACACTGGTTGTAGGGTCAGGGTCAGAGGGTCAGGGGGTCAGGGGGTTAGGGTTAGTTAGGGTCAGGGGGTCAGAGGCGGGTGATGGCGGTCAGGCGTGCAGCTCGTTCAGCTGGATGACGGTGATGGTGATGTCATCACGGTACATTCGGGCCACGTCGGCCGGCAGGCTGAGCATCTTGGCCAGGCGGCGAGGCTCCACCCCCCCGTACCCGTCGTCGCCCACGGCGTGGCGCAGCAGGTGTGTTGCGGCGTTCTGGTCCTCCAGCGCCGCCAGCGCCCGGCCCTTCCTCTCCAGCAGGAGGCGCTGCAGGCCGCCCAGCGTCACACCGGCGCTGCTGAGCCCAGGCCGCCGCTGCTGGAGGGCTGACACGCAAAGAGTCTGTCAGTCATCAGGAAGCTCTGAGCCCAGCCAATCAGAGGGGAGGGGGGTGGAGCCACATACATTGATAACAGGCAGTTTTGTTGTTTTATGATCATTTCTGTACAGAACCTTGTTTGGGTCAGTGCTCTATACATCAAGTTGAGTTGAGATTATTGTAAAATACTGATTATTATTATGTATAGATTCATCACCTGACTGCTGACTGGTTGTCCAGGCGCGCCCATTAGTGTTGTCATGGTGACAGCTGATGAAGTCTGCTGTGATTGGCTGCTGTGTGAGGCTGAGCGCCAGACAGCCTCCCGTTAACAAATGCTAACTCTGCTAACGCTAACTGCTGGTTCTGAGAATCCAAATATTGATTTTAAAAAAGTTCATCATCATCAGCATCATCTTCAGCATCATCATCCTCAGGGGTCTCACCTGCCAGCTGCTGTCCGACCAGCTGGACGACCGTCTGTCGGTGCATCAGTTCCCATAATCCATCAGTGGCCAGAACCAGGAACTTGTCAGCGGCTCTGATGCGGTGGCAGGTGACCTCTGGCCGCGCGCTCAGGTACGGCGGCGTCAGGTAGTTCTGCGGCGCGCGGACTCCGCCCACCGCCGCCAGCACGTCGGGCCGCGTCTCGCACAGGTGAGCCAGCGCCTCGGAGCTCCACTTGAAGCGGACGTCGCCGAAGGCCCGGAACGGCAGCAGCAGCCCCAGCAGGCGGCCGTGCCGCACCGCCGTGCGCCGCTCCGCCGCCGGGTGCTCCCCCGCAACCCTCCGCAGCTCCGCCGGGTTCTGCGCGTTGTGGTCGGCGGTGAGGCTGAGCGCCGACCAGCCGCCGCCCGCCTCCTGCACGCCCAGCACCGCCCGGCTGTCGCCCAGGTTGGCCACGTGCAGCACGCCCTGAGACACGTGCACCACGCAGGCGGTGCAGCCCGACAGCGCCACCTGCAGGGGGCAGGTGAGGGACCGGCCGGGGAGAGACCCCCGCCTGGCGGGACACAGACAGAGAGACAGACAGACAGAGAGACAGAGAGACAGACAGACAGAGAGACAGACAGAGAGAGGTTGGAGT
This sequence comes from Myripristis murdjan, assembly GCF_902150065.1. Taxonomy (NCBI): domain Eukaryota; kingdom Metazoa; phylum Chordata; class Actinopteri; order Holocentriformes; family Holocentridae; genus Myripristis; species Myripristis murdjan. The sequence goes on along the minus strand of NC_043984.1, from coordinate 38,846,283 downwards.
GTTTGTACCGTTAAACACTTATTTGTATTTATATGCATTTTTTATTTTTTACATTGCAAGTCTAAAGTTTTATATTTTTTCCTTTTAGTTGTTTGTTATTGATCTGTATAAATCTGTATCTGTATATTCTAACTGCATTTCCACTGTTTAATGTTTAATGTTCACTTTTTGTTGTTTTTATTTCACACTTTGCTTTGGTGATGTAAACATCTGTTTCCCATAAAACTCCAGTGAAGCAAATCTGAATTAGAGAGAGAGACAGATGGAGAGAGAGAGAGAGAGAGAGAGAGAGAGAGAGAGAGAGAGAGATGGAAAGAGAGACAGAGAGAGAGAGACAGAAAGACAGAGACAGACAGACAGAGAGAGAGACCCGTGGTCAGAGCGACAGGTCCAGCTGAAAGGCTCTTCTCCTGAGTTTCTGAGTTTTCTTGGTTTTAAATGTTTCTCTGTTTGGGGGAAATGCTGCTCCAAAAACAAATACACTTCTTTTTTCAGAAAAGGGGAGTTTCAAAGTAAAAAACATCTCATTTAGTTAACATTTAGCTCAGCAGGATGAGAAACATATAGTTGGTTGCTAGGTAACAGAAATGATGTTGAACTGGCTGTGTGGTTCAGATTTGCCTCTGTGATGCTAAATGACACGTAGCTGCTGCTTCCAGACTTTTATTTTGGCGTCTCTGTCCGTCTCGTCACTGAGTCAACACCAATCAGCTGGGACCAAAGTGTTAGAGCAGGTGAGGACCTGGGAGGGGACATGCGCAGGTGGGCCTGGGCCTCCAGAGAGAGGTCGTCGTCAAGGCGACTGAAGGCGTCGACCAGCGCCGAGCTGATGCTGCCGCCGTCCTGTAGCCAATCAGAGAGCAGGAAACAAAAACAAACTGAACAAAACACAGCGATCACATCACCTGACCTCACATCTCACCTCACCTCACCTCACCTCACCTACTTCCCAGGGTACCTTTCGGTCCAGTTGAATTTCTGGATCAGCCACCATTGCTGGAATTATTAAGCATGTTTCAGACCGTCTTCATGTTTATATCATGACGTTTTGATAAGTTTTCATGGCTATAATTACCACCATAGATTCGGTTTAGCTGTTAACTGTATCTGAACAACGCCTGTAAATGCAAGTTTAGTTAGATGAGTTAGATAGGCATTTTGCACGATGTTTCCATAGCAACCATCAGTGCATCAGGTATGTTACAATGTAGCCATGTGTACAATTACTTTAACTGGGATTGTCTGTTGTAATTGCGGTGAGGTGTAACAATTATCTTAATTTTCTACATCTTCACGAAGACAAAATAAAATAAAATACATAAAACTACAGAATCCATGTTGTCCATGTTGAGAGCGTTGAAGCTGCTTATCGTTTGGTTTCATGCACAGGTGTTCACTGACACACCTCCCAAACCTACTTCAGCATTTTACGCTGCATCACTCGAATGCGCTTCGGGAAGCCTCGATAATAATGACGTAGGAATCCTCCACAGGCTACACCGTCCCAATTCACTAAACTTTTAGTTCCGGTAAACTTGATATCGGCATCTACGTCGGACGCCTCCTACGTGGGCACCGTGGGCTGAGACCTAGAAGTCATCTAGCCCTTCGACTGAGACAGACCCCAGCCCTGCGTTCCAAATCGCATACTTACACTTTTTACTTTTAGTATGTACTGCAGCTGCCCTTACAAAGTATGTAGTTTAGTATGTATTGGGACATACTAATTCTTTTTTTCCCTACTAAATAGTATGGTAGTATGGGTATTGGAACGCAGGGCATGACTTTCCTGTCGACTAAACTGACCTTTGACCTTCTGAGGCGTCCAATAATATTCCTGCATTTGCAGGAGGCGGGGCTAAAGTCCTCTGGAGCAGAGCTCAGCCTGAACCCGGGACGTCACAGATCCGCCCGTGAGATGTTTTGGAGGGAAGGAGGGAAAATCCAACAAGAATTTAAAATCTTTTTTAAAATTGTAATATTTGAATCTAATTTAGAGGTGAATATCAAACCCGTCTGCTGTGTGTTTGCTGCACGTGTCTCTTCTGCTTGATGTGATTCTACATTCTGTGTTGTTTTCATGAGCCGACACGCAGCCGCTCACTGATTGGTCAGCTACAAATTGATTGATTTGAAATAATCAATCAGAAAGCAGTCTAAACTATCCATGTGAGGACTCCGCTCGCTGACGTTAGTAAAGAATAACCTGACCTGTCCAGCAGCACACGCACACACACGCACACACACACACACACACACACACACACACACACACACACAGGTACCTGGCCCTGCAGGCGGAGCTGCCAGTAGGCCCGGAGGCTGTGGAAGGCGTCCTGGCCGCTGTGGGAGCCGCTGTGGTCCTGTGGGTGTTTGTGCCACTCCAGCAGCGGCGGGACGGCCCGTTCCTCCTGCACCGCCTGTTCCAGCTCCGCCAGCGTCCTGAGCGGCAGCGTCGCCACGGCGATGTAGTAGAAGAGCCTCTGGCTGACGGCGTGGGCGCAGGCCGGCCCGGCGTGCCCGTCAAACACGCCCAACAGCAGGCCGCCGCCCGGCAGGCAGGTGGCGCCGCTGCGCCGGTCCTCGCTTGGATGGTTCGACGGCAGCAGGTTGCTATGGAAACCCAGGACACCATGGGAGGCGGGGCCTCTGGGGAGGGTGTGGCTGTATTCGTTGGCCTGGCAACAGAATCAAGGTTTATTGAAGTTCGCCAAACTAAACTAAAAACTAAAACTAAAACTAGGCGTGGAAAAAAAAAATTATTTAACAGAAATAAAAATAAAAACTGGACTTTAGATTCTAACTAACTCACACTGACACTAAAAACTCAGCTGACACCAGTAAACCCACTCTGGACACTGAACTGGACTGGGAACTAAAACTAATGAAGAACTCAGGGGGCGGCTGAAAGCGCGCACCACGTGCCAGGACCCCCCCCCCCCCCCCCCCCCCCCCCCACCCCCACCCCACCCCCAACCCCGTCACAGCGACCGGGTTCAAATCCCACCTCAGGCCCTCTGCTGCAGGTCGTTCCCTCTCTCCCCTGCCCCTCCTGTCTCTCTCTCCTTTGCCCCTCCTGTCTCTCTCTCCCCTGCCCCTCCTGTCTCTCTCTCCTTTGCCCCTCCTGTCTCTCTCTCCCCTGCCCCTCCTGTCTCTCTCTCCTTTGCCCCTCCTGTCTCTCTCTCCCCTGCCCCTCCTGTCTCTCTCTCCTTTGCCCCTCCTGTCTCTCTCTCCCCTGCCCCTCCTGTCTCTCTCTCCTTTACTATAAGGTTACTATATATATAGTAGCCTTGAATTAAAAGGTTACTATATAACAGTGAATTAAATGGTTACTATATATATTGTAACCTTTTAATCCACTGTTTAAATGTCTCTTCTGGCATTTATTCCTTATATTCCTTATTAGCCATATCAAATCAGATAATGTGTGATATGCATGTGTAAACAGAATAATTCAAAGAACTTGTAATTGACTTTTTTTCTTGTCTTTGTGTGTGTAATCAACTTGTGAATTTTTATAGTGATATCTGAAAGTAAAATGTTGAACCCCTTTCCCCTGTGTGTTAAAAACAGTGTTTTTTGGTAATATGTGGTCATATAGAGGTGATTTTCAAAACTTTCCACCAATGGGATTTCTTGGGACTTTTTTCCCCTCACTCAGGACAAACTGAGGATACAAAATCAGTTGAGTTTGCTTCTCTTGCAATTTGTCCTAGGTTTTTTCATAAAATGACTGGACTATTAGCTGCCCTTGTACTTTTATCCTGTGTTTCTTCCTTTTAGCTGTTCTCTCCCTGTTGATGATTTTTACTGTTTTACTGCTCTCTATGTTTTTGTTGTGTTATTTTAGGTTTTTGTAGCACTTTGAGATTCTTTTATGAAAAGCGCTTTACAAATAAAATTTGTTATTATTATTTATTATAAAAAAATAATCTAGTAGTAGTAGTAGTAACTGAACACTGACAGAGTGACCGACTGGATCGACTGGATCTCTGGTCTCACCTTCAAGATTCTGTTGATCTGAGCCACGCCCATCTGCCCCGCCTCCTGCCCCGCCCTGTACTTCCTGCTCCCACGGCCCGCTGGGTAATGGAGTCTGGGCAGCTCCGGGCGGAGCGAGCAGAGCGAGTGGCACAGCTGGGCGTCGACCCGGCCGGCGCCCTGAGTCGCAGCGACGCTCCGGGCCAACATGGCGGTGCCGCTGGAGAAACAACAACATGATGAATAAAGTTTTTACAAACTGACCAGGACGTCCTGCTCAGAGTCTAGAGGGGAATGTCTCAGTTTGACTCTTCACCTCTGACCTGGGATCAGCTGGGTCAGGGTGCGTGTGTTTGATACACACCGTTCAGTGTGTACCTACGCTATAATAAGTTCAATAAAAACTGTAAATATAAGTTTGATAAATCCCATGTTCTCCTCAGTTCTCCCTCTGGGTTCCTGAAGGTGTCAGATGTGTGTGTGTGTGGTTTCAATCTGCTGCCGTGGTCGTGGAGCGAGGACGTTTGTTCGCTCTGAGCGGGAAGACGAGACCAAACAAATCCAGAAAGTGGATCAGTGGTTGAAGCTGGAAACAAGGAGGAAGAAGAGAAGAAGAAGCAGAAACACAAACAAGAGAATCTGCTCAGCATCAGGTTGTTGGTTCACCCTGATGGAGCTGGACTGACCCTCTGACCACAGGAGGCTCAACTGGTCAGGACCAACTGGACTGACCCTCTGACCACAGGAGGCTCAACTGGTCAGGACCAACTGGACTGACCCTCTGACCACAGGAGGCTCAACTGGTCAGGACCAACTGGACTGACCCTCTGACCACAGGAGGCTCAACTGGACCAACTGGACTGACCCTCTGACCACAGGAGGCTCAACTGGACCAACTGGACTGACCCTCTGACCACAGGAGGCTCAACTGGACCAACTGGACTGACCCTCTGACCACAGGAGGCTCAACTGGTCAGGACCAACTGGTCTGACCCTCTGACCACAGGAGGCTCAACTGGACCAACTGGACTGACCCTCTGACCACAGGAGGCTCAACTGGACCAACTGGACTGACCCTCTGACCACAGGAGGCTCAACTGGACCAACTGGACTGACCCTCTGACCACAGGAGGCTCAACTGGACCAACTGGACTGACCCTCTGACCACAGGAGGCTCAACTGGACCAACTGGACTGACCCTCTGACCACAGGAGGCTCAGCTGGTCAGGACCAACTGGACTGGGAAACACTTCAGAGGGGACCATCACTGAGAGCAGTCTGAGAGCCACTGAGCTAGATATTAATATGTCAAAAGGCGATGACGTGGACGATGTCAAACTCAGGGTTAATGTTGGCCTGAGATCCTGACTGGTCTGTTTTTTGAAGAATGCTCTTTTTTTATTTGGCAGATATCCCGGCATGATGCTGCGTCGGCCTTGTGCAGAATGTGTTCTGATGACATGTTTCTGCGTTGTAAATTGTTTTATTTTGCCCAAAATCAGATCTGAATATTCAGTTGTTTATTATATTTCCATGACAGAAATGTGTTGTTCTGGTGAGACAGACGGTCGCCTCTGGGCTGCTCGCTCGCTGGCAGCCCGACACTGATGAGCAGTTAATATTCAGCTCACAGCTCTGGGCGTGAAATATCAGCACACGTGATGAATGATCAGTGTTTTCATTAAAGGTCATAATTATGTTATGAATGTCATGTGGCAGCTGCAGGAGGCGCGTGCCGGGCTCACCGTGCGCTCCGGCCCAGCCGCTCGCCGCTCGCCGCTCTTCGTCATGAGGATGAGCTCGGTTAGTGTAAACCAGACACTGGAAACTGTGACATGTTCGACATAAACTCATCAATAAAATCATGTCAGCGTTCCAGATCTGCACATGATGTTGTCCTGACTCACCGTCTGTCACTTCCTGTTCCTGTCGGGCTCCTCGTGCTGCTTCCTCTGAGGTCACGACCTCGAAAACACCACAGCTGACCTCAAGGTGACTGGGGGGTGGAGTTCACCTGCCTGTCTGCCTGCCTGCCTGTGTCTCTGTCTGCCTGTCTGCCTGCCTGCCTGTCTGTGTCTCTGTCTGCCTGTCTGTCTGCCTGTCTGCCTGCCAGCCTGTCTGTGTCTCTGTCTGCCTGTCTGTCTGTCGCAGCGCCCTGTGTGACCTTTGAACTCTTCTGTGTGTGTAAATGAGTAACCGCAGACTTGCTGCTGCTTCCTGTTCAGGACAAACTGTTTCATTCAGACGGGCTGCAGTGTGAGGAACGCGGCGCAGTGACTCAGCAGAAAGAGGCGCAGTGACTCAGCAGAAACAGAGACAGCACAATAGCAGCAGGCATGTTGGTGTTTGTGTAAATCTCATGGAGCCACAGCAGACCGCTCGGCTGTGACGTCACCGACCCTCAACTCTGCATGAACTCACCGTTTCTTAAGAAGAACCGTGATCACATGACTCCTGCTGGCCAATCAGAGGGCAGAGAATGCAGCCCAGCTCAGCCAATGAGAATCCAGGCCATCCAGAGGAAGTTCCCGCCCCTCTTTCAGTTTCTTTTGCAAGCAGCTCTGTGACGCCCAGAAGCCGGAAGCCAAATGTTTCCCTTCAGAGTGCAGAGCCGTGTTCTCCCCCTCTGAACTTTAACATTTGGTCGTGTTGCCAACCGGAATTCAGATTCACTTAAATGGTCTTTTTACCATTTGATCAACACAAACTGCTCCGTGCTTTCAAGGTGCAAAATACATTTTATTGTGACAAACAATAGTTAGAACACAGCAGTTGTCTCCTGGATGCAGCGTTCGGCCCCGGGTCAGGGCTCTGCAGAACCCCCTCTCAGTCTTTTGGGGTTTGTCTCCAGCAGCTTTGCTTTCTAGACACTGACGTTTTTGTCCATTCTTCTTTGCCAACTGACTCTGGCTCAGTCATTATTCGACCGGGCCGTTCCAACACATTAATATGCTCTGATCTAACCCATCCCATCGTAGCTCCGGCCGTATGTTCGGGCCCGCTGTCCGGCTGGAAGGGGAGCCTCGGCCTCGGTCTCAGGTCTTTTGCAGACTGTCGCAGGTTTTCTTCTAGGATTGCTCTGTATTTGGCTCCATCCATCTTCCCATCAGCTCCGAGCAGCTTCCCTGTCAGAGTGCAATGCTGCCCCGCCATGTTTCACAGTGGGACGCTGCGCTCAGGCTGATGTGCAGTGAGGTTTCTGCCGCACCAAGCGTTTTGCATTCTGATCTCATCTGAGCAGAGCACCTTCTCCCACGTTTGCCGGGTCTCCCCCGAGGCTTGTGACTTTCCTCTTGCCACTCTTCCATAAAGGCCAGATTTGTGGACAGACTGTCCCACCTGAGCTGTGGGTCAGACTGTCCCACCTGAGCTGTGGGTCACACTGTCCCACCTGAGCTGTGGACAGACTGTCCCACCTGAGCTGTGGACAGACTGTCCCACCTGAGCTGTGGGTCAGACTGTCCCACCTGAGCTGTGGACAGACTGTCCCACCTGAGCTGTGGGTCAGACTGTCCCACCTGAGCTGTGGGTCTCTGCAGCCCCTCCAGAGGCCTGTCAGCCTGGTCTCGTTGGGTTTGTGGTTGTGCCGTACTCTCTCCATACTCAGATGATGGAGTTAATGTTGCTCTGTGAGATGTTCAAAGTTTGGGATATTTTTAATAGCCTAACCCTGCTTTCTACTCTGCAGCTACTCACTACAGCTGAAGGCAGCTGGTTGCACTGGAGGGGTTTCACAGTAAAAGGGGGGTGAATACGTACGCACTCAACACTTTTCAGATTTTTATTTATAATTAATTTTGAAAACCATGTAATGTTTTCCCCCCACTTCAAAATGATGCACTATTTTGTGTTGGCCAATTACATAAAACCACTATAAAATACATTTAAATTTGTGCTTGTCACATGACAAAATGTGGAAAAGTTCAAGGGGGTGAACACAGCGAGGCTCTGTGGTCAGGTGTGTTCTTCCCTTCAGAAATAATCTAAAATCAAACAGGTGTCACATTTACTAAATGATGCAGCTTCATGCTCTTTATAACTTCTCTGTTAGAAATGAATTACAGAAAGAGTCAGTGGCTTTGCCTCAGTGCATCTGAGCTGGTGGCTGGAATATTTACTTCAAGCTGGAACTGAATCAGCCAACAGAAGGCAGAGTTTTCATTCTGTTGACTCTCAGACTGGGATATGTAATATTCATGAGCAGAAACACCAACATGATCAGATCTTCATAGTGGAATCTTTTCGCTGTCTGATCGTGTGCTTTTACAGCTGAAAATAAATCAAATTAGAAAACAAGAAAACAGCTAACTTTACAGCAAAAACAATGTCATTTCTCGAGTGTTAAGGTGTTTTTCTAATTTTTGGTTCATGTCTCGTTAAGTTGCTCGCTGTCTTTTTCCCTGCATGTTTTTGACAGACATCTAATGAACTTTTATGTTGAAGGTGACAGCCGGAAGTGACGTCGCAGTGAGCGGCAGGTCAGTTATAACAGCGGCTCGCGGCTCCGCTTACGAAACCAAAACAAGCCGAAGCGTCGCGCTGCTCATCCGGCTGCGGACCGTCAGGCTCCCGGTAACTGCGTCAGCGGCTCCCGGTGCTTCTCTGTGCTTCTCCGTGGTTCTCTGTGTCCCCGGCGGTCTTCCTGGTCAAACCGGTTCCAGGTTCAGCGGGTTCCTGTCTGTGTTCAGCGGGTCGCAGCGGAGATGTTTGCCCCGGGCAGGAGCGCCTCGTGCCGCCTGTTCAGGCCGCTGGTCGGGCTTCATGTGCGGCTGGGAGCCGCGCCGAGAGCCGCCAGCTCCCTGCAGAAAGGTACCGCCATGTTAGCATCCGGCTAATCCCCGTGACGCAGTTTCATTACCGCAGACAGAGACAGATAGACAGGCAGAGACAGGCAGGCAGACAGACAGACAGACAGACAGGCAGGCAGGCAGAGACAGACAGACAGGCAGAGACAGACAGACAGAGACAGACAGATCCAGTGGGTCCCAGGCCTGGAGGGGCTCTGGGGGGCCTCAGCATAATAAATCTGATCCATCACTGATCTGAACTTTAAATAAGTCACTTTAATTAACAGAAATCTAATTTCCTTTTCTGTTGAAATAATTTATTTATTATTTATTTATTAAATTTTTTTGTTTTGTTATTTTTTAATGTTTTGCTAATTTTGCAGTGCTTGTCTTGTAATTCTCTTCAGATTTAATTTTTTAATTTTTATTTTTTAAGGTTTGGTAATCTTTCTGTTCATTTGCTTGTCACCATGTAAGAACCCCAGTGAGGTGAAGCAGACTGAACAGAGCGTGTGCCTCTGAGCAGCGAGGCAGTGTTAGCATGGAGACGAAAACCCAACACTTTTAACTGAATCCAGTTTTTTTTCTGATCCCTGTTGCCCACTGTTCCCTCCACACACACACACACACACACACACACACTCACACACACACACACACACAGTAAACAGGAAGCTCTCCCTGTCACTTCCTGTTTCAGAGCTGGTGAAGAGCCAGGAGGTGGAGGCCGGCGAGCTCAGGCCGCTCTACATGGACTTCCAGGCCACCACTCCCATGGTAACTGTTACCGAGTGTGTCGTTGTCATGGTTACAGGACTAACCAGCTGATGGCGGAGGCAGACGTGTTCTGATGTGTGTGTGTGTGTGTGTGTGTGTGTGTGTGCGTGCAGGACCCTCGGGTGCTGGATGCCATGCTGCCCTACCAGGTGAACTTCTACGGGAACCCGCACTCCAGGACGCACGCGTACGGCTGGGAGAGCGAGGGCGCCATGGAGCGAGCCAGGAAGGTAGAGACTCCGCCCCCACACTACCAGCCACACGTATTGATTATCTCAGGACTGATAGGGTTGATAGTCATTAGTAGTTCAGGACTCCAATAACCAATATTTATTCATTTGCTGCAAATTTAAAAACTGCAGAAACTAAAGCAAAAACAAGCAAATCAACAATTTAAGGTTAAAGGAGGTGACATATTGAATTAATTGGAAAGCCAATAGTGTTAATATTTAATAATGTCATGTAATTTGATCATGTTTTAAGCCCACTCTCTACATGTGGATGAAGGTTTTTGAATAACCCTTTGAAAACAAGGAGGGCAGACTTTTACTTTGAAAAGTTAAACTTAACCCTCTTGACAAAAGTGACTTTATTTTTCTCTTTTTTTGATGGTAATTTTCTTGTAATTTAATTTTAAATATAATGTTTATAGTATGTGTAAATAGATGTATTTGCATGTTAATTTAAGAAAGTGAACTGTCACACAGATAGATGAACAAATAAATAAACTTGTATCTGGATGACGTGAGCTCATTCTGTCCCTCTGATTCATTCAAGCTCAGATTAATAATCCACTTTATCACAGCGAAGCTTTAAGCCTCTGGTGTGTGTGTGTGTGTGTGTGTGTGTGTGAGAGCAGCAGGTAGCGGACCTGATTGCTGCAGATCCCAGAGAGATCATCTTCACCAGCGGAGCCACTGAGTCCAACAACATGGCTATCAAAGTAAGAGCCCCTCCCGTAACGACATGGCCGTCAAAGTAAGAGCCCCTCCCGTAACGACATGGCCATCAAAGTAAGAGCCCCTCCCGTAACAACATGGCTGTCAAAGTAAGAGCCCCTCTTGTAATGACATGGCCATCAAAGTAAGAGCCCCTCCTGTAACAACATGGCTGTCAAAGTAAGAGCCCCTCCTTTAACGACATGGCTGTCAAAGTAAGAGCCCCTCCCGTAACGACATGGCTGTCAAAGTAAGAGCCCCTCCCGTAGCGACATGCCTGTCAAAGTAAGAGCCCCTCCCGTAACGACATGGCCGTCAAAGTAAGAGCCCCTCTGTAACGACATGGCCGTCAAAGTAAGAGCCCCTCCCGTAACGACATGGCCGTCAAAGTAAGAGCCCCTCCCGTAACGACATGGCCGCCAAAGTAAGAGCCCCTCCCGTAACGACATGGCCGCCAAAGTAAGAGCCCCTCCCGTAGCGACATGGCCGTCAAAGTAAGAGCCCCTCCTGTCTCTAGGCTGCTGTTTGTGATTTGTTGTTGTTAATATTGTCATAAAGCTTTTTGTTAGTTTATGTGTCAAAAATATATGTTGTCGTGTGTTTGGGGGAACACACTGGGCCTCACTTAGCGGCTAATGTGTGTGTGTGTCCGGTGACTCCGCCCCCTGCAGGGCGTGGCCAGGTTCTACCGGGCCAAGAAGCGTCATGTGATCACGACTCAGACGGAGCACAAGTGTGTCCTGGACTCGTGTCGTGTGCTGGAGGCCGAGGGCTTCGACGTCACCTACCTGCCCGTCCAGAAGAACGGGCTGGTGGACCTGGAGGTACACACACACACACACACACACACACACAGAGACACACAGAGACACACACAGAGAGACACACACAGAGACACACACACACACACACACACACACACACACACACACACACACACACACACACACAGAGACACACACAGAGACACACACACACACACACACACAGAGACACACACAGAGACACACACACACACACACACACACACAGAGACACACACACACAGACACACACACACACACAGACACACACACACGCACGCACGCTCACACACACACGCACACTCTCACATGAAGCATCTGTACTGACCAGTGTGTGTGTGTGTGTGTGTGTGTGTGTGTGTGTGTGTGTGTGTGTGTGTAGCTGCTGGAGCGCTCTATCCGTCCCGACACCTCTCTGGTGTCCGTGATGGCCGTCAACAATGAGATCGGAGTCAAGCAGCCCATCAAGGAGATTGGTAACCATGGCAACACAACGCAGAAACAGCATCACAACCATGTTTCTTAGCAACTGTCGTTTCCTACTAACCCCTCCACCCCCTCACCCCCCCGACAGGGCGCCTGTGCCGCTCTAAAGGCGTGTTCTTCCACACGGACGCCGCTCAGGCCGTCGGTAAGATTCCCCTGAACGTCACGGCGAGCAACATCGACCTGATGTCCATCAGCGGACACAAGATCTACGGACCCAAAGGTGCCGCCGCCATGACACCGCCCTCACTGTTATTACATCACCCTGACTGTTATTACATCACCCTCACTGTTATTACATCACCCTGACTGTTATTACATCACCCTGACTGTTATTACATCATCCTGACTGTTATTACATCACCCTGACTGTTATTACATCACTCTGACTGTTATTACATCACTCTGACTGTTATTACATCATCCTGACTGTTATTACATCACTCTGACTGTTATTACATCACTCTGACTGTTATTACATCACCCTGACTGTTATTACATCATCCTGACTGTTATTACATCACTCTGACTGTTATTACATCACTCTGACTGTTATTACATCACTCTGACTGTTATTACATCATCCTGACTGTTATTACATCACTCTGACTGTTATTACATCACTCTGACTGTTATTACATCATCCTGACTGTTATTACATCACCCTGACTGTTATTACATCACCCTGACTGTTATTACATCATCCTGACTGTTATTACATCATCCTGACTGTTATTACATCACTCTGACTGTTATTACATCACTCTGACTGTTATTACATCATCCTGACTGTTATTACATCACTCTGACTGTTATTACATCACTCTGACTGTTATTACATCACTCTGACTGTTATTACATCACCCTGACTGTTATTACATCATCCTGACTGTTATTACATCACTCTGACTGTTATTACATCACTCTGACTGTTATTACATCACTCTGACTGTTATTACATCATCCTGACTGTTATTACATCATCCTGACTGTTATTACATCATCCTGACTGTTATTACATCACTCTGACTGTTATTACATCATCCTGACTGTTATTACATCACTCTGACTGTTATTACATCACCCTGACTGTTATTACATCACTCTGACTGTTATTACATCACCCTGACTGTTATTACATCACTCTGACTGTTATTACATCACCCTGACTGTTATTACATCACCCTGACTGTTATTACATCACTCTGACTGTTATTACATCACTCTGACTGTTATTACATCATCCTGACTGTTATTACATCACTCTGACTGTTATTACATCATCCTGACTGTTATTACATCATCCTGACTGTTATTACATCACTCTGACTGTTATTACATCACTCTGACTGTTATTACATCATCCTGACTGTTATTACATCATCCTGACTGTTATTACATCACCCTGACTGTTATTACATCACTCTGACTGTTATTACATCACCCTGACTGTTATTACATCATCCTGACTGTTATTACATCACTCTGACTGTTATTACATCACTCTGACTGTTATTACATCATCCTGACTGTTATTACATCACTCTGACTGTTATTACATCATCCTGACTGTTATTACATCATCCTGACTGTTATTACATCACTCTGACTGTTATTACATCACTCTGACTGTTATTACATCATCCTGACTGTTATTACATCATCCTGACTGTTATTACATCATCCTGACTGTTATTACATCATCCTGACTGTTATTACATCACCCTGACTGTTATTACATCAGTGTTTTATTTTAAGATTAGGATTAGGATTAGGGTAAATGGGTTATTGATAAGATTAAGGCTGCGTTTACACGTGCATGAGTATTTTTAAAAACGGAGACATTTCCCTTCTTTTACACGCAAACGGCGAATTCGCCTCTGAAAACGATTCTTTCTTAAAACTCCGGCCAAAGTGGAGATTTAGGAAAACTCCTGTTTGGCGTTTGCATGTAAACTGAGAAAAACAGAGAAATGCAGAGTTTCAGGCAGCCGCCGTCACATGATGCACCAAAAGAGCTCGCAATGTTTCCATTTGGCCATGGTGATCAAAGACATGATATACGTATATTATGTCTGTGATGGTGATGATCATGGATGCATTCACAGTAGCAGTCACATTTCTGTCCGTGTTTGCATTTTCAAATACAGCAGCTTTTTTATATGGAGGAGCAGAGAGGAGTGAGGGCTCGGAGGTCAGGAGCCGGTCCTCGTCTCCAGCAGCATCGCTTTGGTCCGACCTGGGCGGACTGCTGTCTGCTTTGGCTTCTGATTGGCTGGCATGGCTCTCCTTCTTCCCATACCGCCGCCCAGAGGCTTGCTGTAGTTATGATGGCGCTCGACGGCGTATTTATGCGGGTTGATGTAAACGTTTCTCAAAATACCCGACGACGTGTAAACGCAGCCTAAGGAAAGCAGTACCAAGGTGTGTGTGTGTGTGTGTGTGTGTGTGTGCAGGTGTGGGTGCTCTGTATGTGCGTCGTCGGCCCCGGGTGCGTTTGGAGCCGCTGCAGAACGGGGGCGGGCAGGAGCGGGGGCTGCGCTCGGGCACCGTGCCCACCCCCCTCGCTGTGGGACTGGGCGCCGCCTGCCTCATCGCTCAGCAGGAGATGCAGGTACACACACACACCTGAACCTCGCTCGCTGGCCCCGCCCACACACACACACACACACACACCTGAACCTCACTGGCCCCGCCCACACACACACCTGAACCTCGCTGGCCCCGCCCACACACACACACCTGAACCTCCCTGCTGGCCCCGCCCACACACACACACACACCTGAACCTTGCTGGCCCCGCCCACACACACACACACACCTCAACCTCCCCGCTGGCCCCGCCCACACACACACACCTCAACCTCCCCGCTGGCCCCGCCCACACACACACCTC
>NC_043984.1:38819115-38829115 GCF_902150065.1 Myripristis murdjan | reverse complement strand
AACGTCCATGTGATACGGCAGAACAGAGCGGCCCTGCCTGTCTCTCTGCTCTCTGACATCACGTCTGTCAGCCAATCACAAGCCACCAGACTGGAACCCTGAAGGCGGCGAGCCGGCAGGTCAGCTCAGCTTTATTTACACACTGCCAGATTCACAGAGCACAGACGAAAAATAACAACAATAGACAACAAAAATAAATATAAATAAATCAATATAAGGCTGTAACATTACTTCAAAATAAAAGCCTGATTAAAAAGCTCGTTCTTTACTTTGAGCAGCAGGCGGCCTCACAGGGCTTTATGGGACACAGAGCTGGTCTGGGACCTGCTGCTGGTCCAGGGGTTTGGGGCAGGACGTCCTCAGGTAGTCAGACATCAGAACCACAGCTGACAGGTTCTGCTTCACATCTCCTGAGGCTCCCTGTGCTCCCACAGGTCACAACATGCAGGCTAAAGGTCAGGAGCCGCGTGGAGCTGATTGGTCAGACAGGTGTCAGCTGATTGGTCAGACAGGTGTCAGCAGGTCTCTTTTTGTCCAGTTTGGAGCTCCATCTGCAGTTTTGGCATCAGAGCACGTTTTGGCTAATTACCCAGAAGGCAATGTATTTCCTGTTGCTCCATGCCAACCCTCCATCCATTTGGTTCCTGTGTCGCTAACCGCTAGCGGCTAGCCGCTAACTGCTAGCCACCAACATTACCAAGTTGCTTGTTTTTGTTAATACTTAGGAGTCAGTGACGCTCACCTGAGGAGCCGCTTCCTGTCATCAGGTCATCAGGTCATCAGGTCAGATCTGAGTCGCTTCAAGTTCAGACACACCGCTCCAGAGAGAGAGACAGACAGAGAGAGAGAGACAGACAGACAGAGAGACTCCTCAGGGGGGCTCAGTCTGGAGGTTTTGGTCCGACCTGAGTGGGACGGATCCTTTCACACCTAAACAAACCAATGGCAACAAACAGGGAGACAGATCCATTCAGTCCAACGAACAGCACACCTGTGAAAATGCTGGAAAGACTCCCTGTCTCCCCGTCTCCCTGTCTCTGTCTCCCTGTCTCCATGTCTCCCTGTCTCCCCGTCTCCATGTCTCCCGGTCTCCCTGTCTCTGTCTCCCTGTCTCCCTGTGCTGATGGTTCGGGTCTCATGTGTCCCATCAGTGTTAGTGAAGCAGCTTCAGTGTGTGTCCTCTGTGTCTCAGGTCTTAGGAACGAAGCTCCTCATTAGTCATTAGACTTCAGTATCTGCTGTGTTTCTGCTGCATCTTCATCCAATAAACACCAGCTGCTCTGCACCAGACGGCCCACGCCTTTTTATTGTCCCTCAGAGGGACACCAGTCCTCCAGCTGAGTCCACCTCCTGTCAGACCAGATCCCACACTGCAGGTTCACTGTTGGTATCACACCTGGTCAGAGCCGGCATAAAGGGGCTATTTATTTATTTATTTATTTTTTATTTGACCTTTATTTTAACAGGCAGAATCATTAAGAACGGGTTCTTATTTACAGTGACGGCCTATGTGGTTGCTTCGGGCCACAACCAGCAGAGGGGCCACACACTCACTGTGACTGTGTTCCTGCTCGTGCCACAGACTGTAGAAACACTGCATTGTGGGACTTTCACATATAAAGTCGTGTCGTGTCGGTTAAATGCTGCTGATTAACCCTTTGTTCACCTTTCCTGTTTCCGCACTCAGACCGCAGTCGGAACGCACCAGGAGACTTATTTTCTGCTCCAGGGCCCGAGTTGGTAGCAAACTTTGGGACTAAGCCCCTTTTCTTTGTGTCCGAGGGGCCAAGTAACACACACACACACACACACACACACACACACACACACACACACACACACACACACACCGGGCTGGAGTCTGGAGGAGCTCCGCATTTGTTTTTCTGACAAAAGCTCTCAGGGCACACACCTGATTTCTTCTGTTTGCAGCTTCCTTTACAACATGCTAGGCTCCGGTCGCCAGCTTTACCAACTCACACACACACACACACACACACACACACACACACTCCCGACTGTGCAGCACATAGCGCACTGTACTGTCCCTTAAAGGGGCCATGGCACTTGTCCAGTGTTAATTTTGTTGACGAAGACTATGACGAAAAATATTCGTCAACGAACCTTTTTCACGAACGAAAACTAAATAAAAAGTCAGATATGACGACGAAGACTGTGACGAAATATAATATGACTTTAGTCAACGAATAATAACGAGAGGAAAATGTTGGGAGGGACGAACAGAGAAGAGATTCAGTCAGAACTCCACTTTCTGTGGGACGAGTTGGGAGGAATCCTCTGAGGGCAGGTTGGCCTGTGCAGAGCAGCAGCCACAGGCAGGGTGACCTTCATCAACGATGATGATGACAAAATATTTACATCAACGACCCTTTTTTTTCATGACGAAGATGGAACGATGAGCTAAAAACAGCTCTGATGACAGAAACAAGACGTGTGTGTGTTTTTGTCACGATGAGACGGGACGGGATGAAAATGTTAGCAGGTGGTGTCGTCAAGTGGACTTTCAGAATGCATCATTTCCTCCAGCTGTGCGTGCAGTCTGTCTGCCAAAAGCTCACAACATGAGTGATGCATCCTGCGGCGTGTTAGGTTGAGAACGTGTGTGTGTGCTGCAGCGGCGTGTGGCTGAGCCGCCGCGCCTGCAGCCTCATTTACTGAGTCGTACGCCGGAGACGTGCGGCGAACCGCGACCGGTGTGGGCTTAGTGTCTTTGTCTAATGACCACTGATTCCTCTGCTATCAGTTTTACATGAGTGTAATGTGCAGTCCTCAGTATGTCAGTACTGCCTGGCTGCATTTCATCTAGTCTACCTGTCTACCTGTATTGGCATGATTTAATTAGTTTAAAGATATAAAGTACAGGCCAAAAGTTTGGACACACCTTCTCATTCAATGCGTTTTCTTTATTTTCATGACTATTTACATTGTAGATTCTAACTGAAGGGATCAAAACTATGAATGAACACATGTGGAGTTATGTACTTAACAAAAAAAGGTGAAATAACTGAAAACATGTTTTATATTCTAGATTCTTCAAAATAGCCACCCTTTGCTCTGATTACTGCTTTGCACACTCTTGGCATTCTCTCGATGAGCTTCAAGAGGTAGTCACCTGAAATGGTTTTCCAACAGTCTTGAAGGAGTTCCCAGAGGTGTTTAGCACTTGTTGGCCCCTTTGCCTTCACTCTGCGGTCCAGCTCACCCCAAACCATCTGGATTGGGTTCAGGTCCGGTGACTGTGGAGGCCAGGTCATCTGCCGCAGCACTCCATCACTCTCCTTCTTGGTCAAATAGCCCTTACACAGCCTGGAGGTGTGTTTGGGGTCATTGTCCTGTTGAAAAATAAATGATGGTCCAACTAAACGCAAACCGGATGGGATGGCATGTCGCTGCAGGATGCTGTGGTAGCCATGCTGGTTCAGTGTGCCTTCAATTTTGAATAAATCCCCAACAGTGTCACCAGCAAAACACCCCCACACCATCACACCTCCTCCTCCATGCTTCACAGTGGGAACCAGGCATGTGGAATCCATCCGTTCACCTTTTCTGCGTCTCACAAAGACACGATGGGCGGAACCAAAGATCTCAAATTTGGACTCATCAGACCAAAGCACAGATTTCCACTGGTCTAATGTCCATTCCTTGTGTTTCTTGGCCCAAACAAATCTCTTCTGCTTGTTGCCTCTCCTTAGCAGTGGTTTCCTAGCAGCTATTTGACCATGAAGGCCTGATTGGCGCAGTCTCCTCTTAACAGTTGTTCTAGTGATGGGTCTGCTGCTAGAACTCTGTGTGGCATTTATCTGGTCTCTGATCTGAGCTGCTGTTAACTTGCGATTTCTGAGGCTGGTGACTCGGATGAACTTGTCCTCAGAAGCAGAGGTGACTCTTGGTCTTCCTTTCCTGGGTCGGTCCTCATGTGTGCCAGTTTCGTTGTAGCGCTTGATGGTTTTTGCGACTCCACTTGGGGACACATTTAAAGTTTTTGCAATTTTCCGGACTGACTGACCTTCATTTCTTAAAGTAATGATGGCCACTCGTTTTTCTTTAGTTAGCTGATTGGTTCTTGCCATAATATGAATTTTAACAGTTGTCCAATAGGGCTGTCGGCTGTGTAGTAACCTGACTTCTGCACATCACAACTGATGGTCCCAACCCCATTGATAAAGCAAGAAATTCCACTAATTAACCCTGATAAGGCACACCTGTGAAGTGAAAACCATTTCAGGTGACTACCTCTTGAAGCTCATCGAGAGAATGCCAAGAGTGTGTAAAGCAGTAATCAGAGCAAAGGGTGGCTATTTTGAAGAAACTAGAATATAAAACATGTTTTCAGTTATTTCACCTTTTTTTGTTAAGTACATAACTCCACATGTGTTCATTCATAGTTTTGATTCCTTCAGTGAGAATCTACAATGTAAATAGTCATGAAAATAAAGAAAACGCATTGAATGAGAAGGTGTGTCCAAACTTTTGGCCTGTACTGTATGTGCGTGTATGTGCATATATGTGTATATATATGACTAAAACTAATAATTAAAACTGGACTGAAATATTTTTACTTCGACTAAAACGAGACTAAAACTATGACTAAAATTTGACTAAGACTAATAAGCATTTTCTTCAAGAAGACTAAGACTCACCCTGCGTCCCAATACTCATACTACCAAACTATTTAGTAGGGAAAAAAAGATTGAGTATGTCCCAGTACATAGTGTGTCAGGTGCAGTACGCCAAGAGTACCAGGATGTTCTACTGCATCCAGTCAGATTTCGCAGTATGCATCATAGATATTTATAATAAAGGCTAGATGTCTCCCGGCGGAGTCTCTAACGTCATCACTGGCGGCCATCTTACCACAGGCAAGCTCTCTACCTGAGGGAAGGTGAGCGATCTGCACAAACGG
Source organism: Myripristis murdjan (assembly GCF_902150065.1). Classification (NCBI taxonomy): domain Eukaryota; kingdom Metazoa; phylum Chordata; class Actinopteri; order Holocentriformes; family Holocentridae; genus Myripristis; species Myripristis murdjan. The sequence goes on along the minus strand of NC_043984.1, from coordinate 38,824,191 downwards.
AAATACTCTAATCTCGCTGAAATCTTGACGGATTTTCAAACAGTTTGGTTTCTTACAAACGTTATTAACGTGGCTACAATTCTGGATGTTTGACCTGAAGTGTAACATAATTATCCATAAGTGCAGTTTTATAACTACACCTCTGACGTTTATAACAAACCACACCGTTTGAAAATCGGTAGAAAATTGAGCAGGTTGTGGTTATTAAAAAGTACATGCACCACTACTACAATGTTATGGGTGAGCAACATGGCTCTGTTTAGGAGCCATGTTGCAGCTCTAATCAAGGTGTTATGCAGGAGCTGTGGCCCCTTTAAGGGACAGTACAGTGGCTTTGTGCTGCGCTATGTGCTGCTTGAACAGTGCCATGACATCTACCCTACACCTCAAAGCAATATGAAGTTCAAAATATGTATGCAACAACCTACAACTACAGCCTAGAGGCTTTTAAATACAAAGTTGTCATATAGAAATTTCACAGACACAGGTATGCAAAAAAAAAAAAAAAAAAAAAAAAAATATATATATATATATATATATTTTTTAATAAAACTCAAAATGTTTCAGTTCACTGTGGTTTCTAGTAGTTCTTCTAGATTTCTATTGTTACTTTTCATTTCACTGATCTCCTTGTAGTTCACTGTTCCCTTTGTGGTTTGACTGGTTGTAAAGTGTATAGCATAAAATTATCACCCAATTCTGTGTTTGACCTTGTTAGTCAACTTCACTCCAACTCATTACCACCAATTTTACACTTATTTTTGGAATGTATGGTCAATAGACCTCATTTACATAAAATTATACCTCAATTTTAAGTAAAAATAAGCAGAAATTCTGAATTATTTTGACAATAGTTAAATATAAATGGATGGATTATTGTAGACTGGTATATGTGAAAATGAAAAGAAATCCTTTCAAATGTTTGGACCATCACCCAGCACCACCCAGAGATCAAATTGACCAGGGAATATCACAGGAGGGGAGAAATTGAAAAAAATATCCATAATTCAATGCAAGTGGTGATCATCAATTTTATTTGAAGTGTGTAACAGAGAACCATCTGCCATTTTCAGGCAGTTATATGGAAGAAAATCAAAATTTAAATATAAAGGAAAAGTGAACAGAGGTCAATTTGACTCAAAGACCACAGAAGGGTTAACTATTAACATTTAACATAATCAGCTTAGCCAAAGCTTGTAATGTGTTCCTTTGAGTAACTTACACTTTGACTTCTAAAGAAGTCTCTTATGTCCAGTATACTTTTTTTGACATCCTGCCACCTGGCTGCACCTAATTACCAAACACACATACACACTCACACACACAGACACACATTCCAATGTTAATGTAAATGTAAATGAAACCTCTGATATTAAAATCTGTCTAGCTGACGTCACCCAGGCAGAACAAACGGCCGACATGTTAACAGCTCACAGCAGCAGATGGAGACGGACTCCTGCCCTGCGTTCCAATACTCACACTACCATACTATTTAGTAGGGGAAAAAAGAATTAGCATGCATATTTCATACTAAACTACATACTTTGTAAGGGCAGCTGCAGTACATACTAAAAGTAAAAAGTATAAGTATGAGGTTTGGAACGCAGGGCTGGCCAACGAGCTAAACACCAGTGAGCAAGTCCAGGCGCTGTTTACAACCAGATGGAGTGACAGTGGGGACGGCCAATCACACATTAGCAAGAAACGGCAGAGCCAATCGAAGAGCTTGTGGGTGGTCTCAAGGGAAACAGGCTTCCTTTGAGTGGCCGTTTTCCACTGGGTCCCAGTGCCTGACCTGTCTTGTTTTTGGACAGTAAAAACTGCAGGGGACCAAAACTGTCTTTTGAAACAGTGGAGGGGACAAAAGTCTCTGCCTGCAGTGAAATGGCTGCTATGGGGGCCAACATCATCACACAGGAATCAAATGTGGCTCATTGAATCCACAAGAGTCTCAGCTTTCCAGTCAAAGCAACTGATGCAGCTCCAAGACTGTTTAGGCCCCAGTCTGCACACACACACCACAGGTTAAAAATAAAAAAAAGTTTTTAGTCCAACTTAGAAACAATATTTTTTCCAGAGAGTTCTCAGGTTCTGTAAATGCATTGTGAAAATAAAACAGCAATGTGTTGATCCTTGTGTTTTTTACCTTGAACCTTGATGTTGAAATGAAAATGTACTTTTGAATAATTAAGTATTTTTAAAAGAGATTACTTTAACTTTAACTACCACACTCTGTGTGTATGTGTGTGTGTGTGTGTGTGTGTGTGTGACGTGAGCCGTGGTGCATCACATGCACATCAGTCTGAGCAGCACAGGATCAGATTTCTCTGTCAGTCAATGTGAATCTAAACTTCAGACTCAGGTGTGTGAAGAACTTGTGAGTGCAGGTGCACGTGGAAATGTTCTCAGGTGTTTTGGTGCAAAACATCAAACAGCATCACAGTTTGTGGAAAACAGCACAGAGCCAGATGTGTTTTGGTTGAACAGCTGGATTGCAGAGCAGGGAGCAGTCATTTCTCTCTTTGCAGTCTCTTTTCTTGATCTCCTCTCTACTTGCTCTGCTATATAATCTCATGTCATCATATTCCATCAGGCTCACAGTCTGACAGCTGTCTTACTTTGTGTCTGAAGCTCCAGGTCCATTACTGAAGTTTAGAGGTAGTCCTTTAGACCAGTCACTCTTCATGGACAGACAGCTGGACACTGCAGACTCTGCTCTGCTCTCCTCTTCCTCCTCACAGTCACTCATCTTCTGATTTAAGTCAGTCTAAGAGGTGCAAACACACACACACACACACACACACACACACACACACACCAAAGGGATGATATATGGGTTGATGTTCTAGTTTCCTATTGGACAACAGGCATTAACTGTATTAAATGGAGTCATGTGAATGTCGTCTTTTTTACTGAATATATTTTACACTCAGAAAAATAAAGACATTAAAAAAATTATCTAAAATCTCAGTGTCTGAATATTTTCCCAGAGCAACAGCAGTCATCCCTTTATAAAAAGGTATTTGAGGTATTTGGTCAAAAAATATCACAATATTTGATTTAGTCTCTATCACCCAGCCCGAACCTGACAGTGAAATTTGACATTTTCATTTGAATTTGTCATGGCGACCAGTTTCATGCATGCAGTGTTTGGTCTTTGTAAAGGAGCCGGGAGCCGCTGATGATCTGCACAAATAAATGCAGATTCACAAATAATTGGTGAAGCACAAATTCCCTTTAGGAATGCACAAATGAAAGAGTGTGAATGCAGCAAAGCTCATGGACATGTTTCCCTGTTTCTGTTGAATTAAAAGGTTACTATATAACAGTGAACTAAAAGGTTACTATATAGTAACCTTTTAGTTCACTGTTTAAATGTCTGTTCTGGCATTTATTCCTTATATTCCTTATTAGCGCATATCAAACCAGATCATGTGTGATATGCATGTGTAAACAGAATAATTCAAAGAACTTGTGTTTTTTCTTGTCTTTGTGTGTGTAATCAACTTGTGAATTTTTATAGTGATATCTGAAAGTCAAATGTGTGTTAAAAGGCTGTTTTTTGGTATTATATGATCATATAGAGGTGATTTTCAAAACTTTCCACCAGTGGGATTCCTCAGGACTTTTCCCTTTAACTCAGGACAAACTGAGGATATAAAATCAGTTGAGTTTGCTTCTCTTGCAGTTTGTCCTAGATTTTTTCATAAAATGACTGGACTATTTGTTCATTTTCCAGTGGCGGGTTTCATACATACAGATCAGTCTGTATTTCCTGTGGAATAAACGGAATTAAACGGCTTCAACCCTCTATGGTACGCATTATGATGCCAGTTGGGAAAACATTTTTTGGAGTGTTTTTTTTTTTTTTTTTTTTTAAATCTTGAAACAGACCAAATAAATATAATCTAAAGAAATTTTCCCCAAAAAACTTTTGGGGGGAATTTTTGGGGTGCGTTGCCTTGAGACAACACTGTACCATAATGGTACGGAATGAAAAAAAATTTATATTGTTTCAAATTTTAACAAACTTTATTTTAAAAACATGCAAAATTCTTAGTAGCCTCAACTGGTTGCAATGCATACAATTTGAAAATTAAAAACTTTAAAAAACAAGTTGTTTCATGGGATTGAACATTTGAATGTTGCCTGCAGACAACATCGGACTATTGTGGAACAATCTATTGGAATGAATGTGTGGAAGAATCTAAGCACATTTCATATGACTTTATCTGGACAACTTCACAAAACAAACTATTATAACTTGAAAAATAAGAACGTTATGTCAAGTTATGTCCAGTGTTTGATCGCTGGTGCTTAACAATGCATGTTACACCTTATCTTATACTGATATTACCTGTCGCCGCACTTTCACCCTCACTGTCCTCATCCTCGTTCTCACCCTCCTCCTCGCTCTGTGGCTCATACTCTCTGTCACTCTCCCAGTTTGACTGCAGCTCGTCTTCATCATTGCTTAACACTAATTCATCCTCACTGTCATCAGCTGGTAGTGCTATTTTGTAAAGCTTGTCAAGTGTAATGGAATGTCGTTGTGCTGTCATTTTATTCCTATTACATCTGGGATTGTGTGGTCGGCGGGAGGTGTCACGCCAAAAATCCGGTAATTTTTGATTCGGTCTCCAAATAAAATGCCGCTTAGGTTTGGCCAGGGGCGGCCCTGACTGTGGGTCAGAATGGCCAGATGTAGTAGAACATCCTGGCATACTAAATAGTATGGTAGTATGGGTACTGGAATGCAGGGCAAGAGTCAACAGAAACAGTAGAATCAGCTGTTTGGCACTGGCAGAGAAGATTTGGCAAATTTTTCATGGGCGCAGCCCACATCCTCAGCTCTGCTGCTAAACAGCATTTGTGTTGTTATTATTAGTAGTAGTCGCAGTAGCAGCAGTATTAGTAGTAGCAATAGTAGTAGTAGTAGTAGTAGTAGCAATAGTAGTAGTAGTAGCAATAGTAGTAGTAGTAGTAGTAGTAGTAGTAGTAGCAATAGTAGTAGTAGTAGTAGTAGTAGTAGTAGTAGTAGTAGCAGTAGTAGTAGTAGTAGTAGTAATAGTAGTA
>NC_043984.1:38801615-38816615 GCF_902150065.1 Myripristis murdjan | reverse complement strand
CCTGTGGTAGTCCCATCCCTGTCCTGAACCGCCCCCTAGTGGTTAGACTGGACAGAGAGTTGGAGGTGAGGAAGAGAAGTGAGTTCTGAAGTGCGGAAGATGATGAAGATGATGATGAAGCCTGGAAACAGCCTGAGTTAAAGGCACATTTCACTCAACAGTGATCTGTGACGGTGGATTCAGTATGTTCAGTTTTCTGGGTGTTACAGTTTTCTCCTTACAGCGGTGTGTTGCATTATGGGCTGCGGCCCCCAGCAGCTCTCACATGTGACCTGCAGCTGCTGAGCTCCTGGCCAGGTCGCAGGTTTCAGGTGACGTTAATTGTGCAGATTGCTGTGGCAGCTGCTTTCTTCTTCTACAGTCCAGACCAGACGCATGTGACCGTGATGTCACAGTGATGTCAGCAGCTTGATCAGCTCTGTTCTGTCAGCTGCTGCTGGCAACATGCTGCTCAGGTTGGCAACATGCTGCTCAGGTTGGCAACATGCTGCTCAGGTTGGCAACATGCTGCTCAGGTTGGCAACATGCTGCTGATGCCGCCCTGGTTGGTAAATGTTGATGTTGCTCCGGTTTACAGCGTGTTGCTAATGCTGCTGTGGTTAATATTTTGCTGATGTTTTGGTTAACAATGTGTTGCTGATTATTGTTGACATGTTGCCAAAGTTGCTTGATTGACACAATGCTGATGTTGCTCTGATCGACATGTCGCTGATGTTGCCCTGGTTGACAACATGCTGCTGAAGTTGCACTGGCTTGCAATATCCTTTTAAAGATGATTTAGAGTTGTTGTGCCTGCCAACATACTGCTGACATTGTTGTGGTTGCAGCAGGCTGATGTTGCCATGTTGCTGTGGTTGCAGCAGGTTGCAGTTGATGTTTCTGTGGTTGCAGCGGGTTGATGTTGCTGTGGTTGCAGCAGGTTGCAGTTGATGTTGCTGTGGTTGCAGCGGGTTGATGTTGCTGTGGTTGCAGCAGGTTGCAGTTGATGTTTCTGTGGTTGCAGCGGGTTGATGTTGCTGTGGTTGCAGCAGGTTGCAGTTGATGTTTCTGTGGTTGCAGCGGGTTGATGTTGCTGTGGTTGCAGCAGGTTGCAGTTGATGTTGCTGTGGTTGCAGCAGGTTGATGTTGCCGTGGTTGCAGCAGGTTGCAGTTGATGTTGCTGTGGTTGCAGCAGGTTGATGTTGCCGTGGTTGCAGCAGGTTGCAGTTGATGTTGCTGTGGTTGCAGCAGGTTGATGTTGCCGTGGTTGCAGCAGGTTGATGTTGCCGTGGTTGCCACATGTTGATGTTGCTGTGGTTGCAGCGGGTTGATGTTGCCGTGGTTGCCACATGTTGATGTTGCTGTGGTTGCAGCGGGTTGATGTTGCCGTGGTTGCAGCAGGTTGATGTTGCTGTGGTTGCAGCAGCCTGACGTTGCAGTGGTTGCCACAGGTTGATGTTGCTGTGGTTGCAGCAGCTTGATGTTGCCACGTTGCTGTGGTTGCAGCAGCTTGATGTTGCCGTGGTTGCTGCAGGTTGATGTTGTCGTGGTTGCAGCAGTTTGCAGTAGGTTGATGTTGCTGTGGTTGCAGCAGCTTGATGTTGCCGTGGTTGCTGCAGGTTGGTCAACACAGGTTGATGTTGCTGTGGTTGACACAGGTTGATGTTGCTGTGGTTGCAGCAGGTTGACACGTTGATGTTGCTGTGGTTGCAGCAGGTTGACACAGGTTGATGTTGCTGTGGTTGATACAGGTTGATGTTGCCGTGGTTGCAGCAGGTTGACACAGGTTGATGTTGCCGTGGTTGCAGCAGGTTGGTCAACACAGGTTGATGTTGCCGTGGTTGCAGCAGGTTGATGTTGCCGTGGTTGCCACACGTTGATGTTGCTGTGGTTGCAGTAGGTTGACACAGGTTGATGTTGCTGTGGTTGCAGCAGGTTGACACAGGTTGATGTTGCTGTGGTTGCAATAGGTTGACACAGGTTGATGTTGCTGTGGTTGCAGCAGGTTGATGTTGCCGTGGTTGCAGCAGGTTGACACAGGTTGATGTTGCTGTGGTTGCAGCAGGTTGACACAGGTAGATGTTGCTGTGGTTGCAGCAGGTTGACACAGGTTGATGTTGCTGTGGTTGCAGCAGGTTGACACAGGTTGATGTTGCTGTGGTTGCAGCAGGTTGACACAGATAGATGTTGCTGTGGTTGCAGCAGGTTTACCAAGCCTTTACACAGTAAAATTGTTGTTTATGTCCTGATGTACCATGGAAAGCAGAGTCCCTGTTTCAGCACTGAGAGGCGCTGCTCACCGCGGCAGGGGCTTGCTGTTGTGTTGTTGGTCTGGTTGCTCAGTGTGGTGGTTCTGCTGTGCATGGTGAGCGGTGTGGGTCAGTCAGTCATGGTCAGAGTAATGTTAGCTCAGAGCACCAATCACAGTAGGCCCTCAGAGCTGTTTCTAAATCCTGTCTGAACACTCATCTTTGTTCACCTGCAGTGAAGATGAATGGGATTTTTGGAATATGTTTGCCAGTTGTTCTGTTCTGAAAATGGATGAAATAATGTACAGACCCGGTGAAGGTAGAACTGAAACATAACTTACCTATTTACTAGAAGCAGAGCAGCAACACATTTCCCCCACTCGTGTCTGGCTTAAGCCGTTTTCTCCAAGGAGCCCCAGAAATCTGAAAGCTAAGATGCCAGCTGAATTAGCCGTCTATTGAACACACCAACACACATACACACACATTAACTTTCTGCCATCATCTCAGTTCTGTTTTCTGAAAGCTTGACTTATGTTAAAATGGTCTGAATAGGAAGTTTCTTTCTCTTCTGTGTGAACTGACAAATCATCCTGACGCCCAGACGCTGTTGTTGTGTTACAGAGCGCTACCGCTGGTTTGTTGACATGGTCTGCACATGGACGCCAAACCCCCTCCTAACAGAAAATTCATTTCAGGTCACAATGTGTGAAAAAATTGTGTGGAGGTTCTCAGTCAGCAGGTCCTGGTTCCCCACACAGATATGGATGCAGGTCAGCTGGACTGTGGGTAGATTCTTGAAGACGTTTCTCTTCTCTTCCAGTTACTTCAGGTTGTTGGCTCATTAATGCTCCTCCCTGTTGTGACAATGGCCGTTTAGGTCACCTGCCTCCAGGAGTCAACAAGACTTAAGACGGTGGTCACAACAGGGAGGAGCATTAACTCTCCAGTAGCATCAACCACCTGGAGAACGTCCCCACAGGTGAAACAGCTGGGACGCCACAGCTGTCTGTCAGAACTGAGGAAACTTCTTGGATGAGAAGAGAAACGTCTTCAAGAACCTACAGACTGTCCAGTTGACCTCCATTCTCTGTGTGGACGTGCGAACCGTTTGTCAGGAGAAGATGATCTGCCAGCAAAACCAGTTAAATTGGCAGGTCGAGCACGCTGAAGGTTAGCATGAACAGTCAGAGCCTGTTGGCTTCAGTCTGCTCGCAGCATGAAGAACAAGCTGTTGTCTGACGTGGAGTAGGGAGTCAGCTGGGACACACTGGGTCACTCTTTTAGGCTTTCCTGCACCTAGCTGGGAGTCACATTTAACAGCCAAGACAGCTTTCCAACACGATGCAGTCCTCAAGATCTGCCAGCTCCACATATCCAATACTCAACAAACGTTAATAGCATCAATCACCACACCCAGCTCTGACCAATCACTGTGTGGAGTTAATTAATTCTTCCTTAATACATGACCGACCTCTCAGTAAAGTTTCATGCAAATCTTTTCATAACTTTAAAAGAAGTCTTGCAAGAAGACAGATAGACAAACAGAATGGGACGAAAACAGAACCCCTGTCCCACTCAGATCTCTTCTGGTGATCTGCTGCTGCTTCCTGTTTTTGCGGTGGCTAGCAACAGACTGAACAATGCATTTCAGCTGCACATCACTCAGCACCTTGAAAATACACAATGACCAGTCAACCTTGTGGTTTTCTCCCAGCCTCCCCTCTGTCAGGGTCAGAAGGACCTGAAATACCTCAGAGGCATTTCTGCTTGAACACAGCTTGATTAGTTTCTCTTGATGCATCGACTAAACTATACATCCTGTTCCTGTTGCCATTCTCATCTCATCAAAGTCACTACAACCATCTTCAGAAACGCCAAAGAGCAACTGCTCATACATCCGTTTCTGCTGATGATCTCATTGGCTTCTGACAGTTTTGTCTGCAGAGCTCGTCCCTGGGACCGGCAACAAAATCAGACATGTTTGACTTTGTCTCTACCAAGACCTGGGAGAACTAAAACAGCGCTGAAGGCCGTATATCACAATAGACAGGTTTCTCCTGTGTGTTCCTGGAGATTCTCATGCCAGCTTTATACCAAACCACTATTCAACTGGTTTCACTGTCACAGACCAGTTTTCAATGTTGCAATAAAATCATGAGTTTTGCTAGAGTCGGTGCATATAACCGTCGTTTGGGTCATTCGGTGTAAAGTGGTCAGGAAAATTATTCGTAGCTGTGTTATGTCAGTCTTTCTCTGGGCTCGACATTCTGATAAAATCAAACGTTTAAATAATCTGAAGTCTTAAGTCATGACTAGGGCCCGATCGATATGGATTTTTTGGGGCCAATGCCTATTCCGATATTAGGGAATAAAAAAATCAGATAACTGATATATCGGCCGATTAAATTTTTTACATTTTTCAATTAAAAAAAGACGAAATACCTGCTTTGGATGGCTTAAATATAGTTCCAAACACGTGTTACAAAGATAAATTGAAGGGAGAACATCTTACTATTTTCAAATACTTTTATTATCACGATCACGGAATCGCGGAATTAGCCAAATAAAATGGAATCTATTTTTAACAGAATATCCCGGAATTTGACATGATTTGAATGAAATGTTGTTTTTCTGTGCAATATGAACGTATGTCTGGGGAAATTACACGGAGGGAAGCAAATCTGGGTGGCACAACCCCTCCAGTCTCACCTGCACCTGCACCACCAAGAAAAAAACATTCCAACACCTGCACCGGCACCGTACGAGTCCAAAAGGCAAAGAAACTTTCCAGCTACAGCAGCGCACTGACATAGATTGTGTAACAAAGAGAAGAGTTGCCACTCCGCTCTATTTTCACTGACTAACAGCAGCACACTGGCTTAGCTTGTCTATTCAGAGAAGAGGTATCACTTCGGCGTATTTTCCAATCTATGTTATCACGTGCATACTACTGCTTATTCATTGGTAGCTGAATTGTTAGGTCTGTTTAATAAGTAATTCACATTTTTAAAATAAATAATAATTTAACATATTGTTCAATCATTAATAACATCATTTTCACCTTTTATTTCTATAACAACGTAATTGTTAAATAAATAAATAAACTGTTGTTTATTTGTTGCCTCAAATAATTTAAGGTAATTTCTATTCCATTTGTGTGCATTTTAGTCATTAACATTAAAAACACACTCTTTTGCTGGTAAAATAAGAGTAAAATGAAAAAAACGGAATTCCCAAAAATTAAAACGGAAAAAACGGAATTTGGGAAAAAATAAAACAAAATTTATAGGGCCCTATGAAGTAGAATTCATGGTAGGGCTGTTATTGGTGTGCATTACATTGCACAGTGTCTAATGAAGTGGTCAGTGAGTGTATTTAATTAATTATTATTTGTAGGTAATAGGTAGGTGGATAAACAGCGTCATAAAAGTCTCTGGTAAAACATGATTTGAAATGTGCCTCTCTGATTTCCTCTAAACGTGCGTTCATATTTTCTTTCCTCCATGAAGTTATAACTTTGACCAGAAACGCTTTTCCCTCCTCAACGCCATAAGTTAAAAAACACAATCCGTGCGCTGCTGTAAATGAACGCAGCCCACAGGGTTTCTGCATGGCGACGACGCGTTATCCTAATGTGCTCCGGCCTGATCTAGTCTGCCAGCATGCAAAGTGCTTAGCAAGGTCATATTTAAGCTAGGTCATCCTAACTTTAGCTTGCTAACACATCAGTCAAGCGTGACAGACACAACGAGGCACGCCATGGGGAAATACAAACTTAATGAGTTATTGTTTATTTCCCAAACTAGTTATAAACTTACCATTGAGGCAAACCGCTGGGCTCAGTAAATGCGCTGTCGGCTCTTCAGTCTTCTCACTACTTCACTCTGTTGTGGGGTGACTGTGAAAGGAGTCGGAGTGCCCTCTACTGGATACGTAACGCAAGAACATCATTTCTAAGAAAACACCATATTCCCTGCATTTTATTAGTGAAAAATAAGTGTTAACATCGGCATCAGTCAGCCAGCTTTTGGCCAATTACCGATTATTCTCTAATGGCTATAATCGGCCGAATAAATCGGTCGGGCCCTATGACTCATGCAAATAGCAAAATTCAATGACATGAACATTGTCAGCAACGAGCTGGAGCGCTCTCTTCAGCACCAGAACAGGAAGGAGCAAGCTTGGTAGATAGCACAGACTCTAGCAAAACTCTGATAATTTTATGCCGACAGTGGAAATTTGTGTGCTACAGTGAAATTGTCTAAAATGTTTGTTTGGTGTTTGGTGTAAGGCAGGCATATATCTGCGACTAAAAAAGACTGAAACTCCTCGAGGAAGTTGCCCAGTATGTCCCTTCACTCAGTCCCAGTCAGACAGGTGGTGGGGGGGTTCATTTCATTTGTTTTTATGTGTCTAAATGTCCCGTCTACCTGCATCTCATTCAGTTTAGATTGTTAGGGTTCATTCAGTGCCATGTAACTACTTCATGGTGGGTGAGTTAGTCACCACAGTGACATCATAAGGTCACAGAGCCAGCCACTGATATCAAGAGGTTTCTGTTTGTCTGAAAGGAAATACTCTGAGGCTGCTGTGAACCAGCCAGTTAGCTCTATGTGAGTGTCCTGAACAGATGTATGCTGGCATGAGTTATAGCTGTTACACATGGTTTTAATGTTAAGATGCCAGTAACCAACAACCAACAAGACCAATTAAACCAGGCTCACGATAGCGTCAGGTGTTAGTGCTCACAAAATGTGTAAGTGAAAAGTCATTGGTAGCCTGTTGATATTAATGATAGCATGCAATTTTAGCAGTGGCACTCATAATTCTAAATATAGGGGAAGCACTGGCTGGGTCACAGTGCAGACCAGAATGAACCCTGACGAGCAGCCTTTGAGTATTTTGTATTGTAAGCATGCTTATTGTTGTTGAAGTGGCATGTGAATCTGCACTGCTGAGTCCCAGGACAAGACTTGTGGTGTGTCCATGTGAAGCTGCTCTGCAGAGGCAGGACGGGTTTTCTTCCTGTTGTGTTTCTTCTGTCTTTCTCTAACCTCTATGAAACTGCACCGTATCAGCTGACATGGTTTTATTGAATACTGAGATCAGAACATGCTTTCTTTACTGCATTTCTTTTACAGAGCTTGAGAAATATTAATTATGAATCTACAGTACTGCAAATGTGCATGCATAATAAATACCTTTGATGTGCAGTGTGATCCCAGCACAAACAGTCTGGAGAACCTCCATCAGTGGAGGCAGTATTGCACTTGATTTTTATCTGTAACCACCCAAACACAACTGGTTTCCAAAGCTTGAGTCAGAACCCAAATGAGGTACTTTGAAATTGGTCCCTAAAATATTCTGGGGAAATTGAAATGTAAACATTGTGTGCCCTTGGTTGGCATTTGAAGTTTGTGAGAATGTGGGTTTTTTAGGAAACATTTGGAAACCAGTGGTGTGCTGTGTGCTCAGTCTGACACTGGTGTCACTCTCTCCCCAGGTCGTTCAACCTGTTGTTTAGCGGTCAGTATGGCAGTAGTCATCAGGCTGCAGGGTCTGCCCATAGTGGCCGGCACCATGGACATCAGACACTTCTTTTCTGGCCTCACCATCCCTGACGGGGGCGTGCACATTGTGGGGGGCGAGCACGGCGAGGCCTTCATCGTCTTTGCCACTGATGAGGACGCCCGGCTGGGGATGATGCGTATGGGTGGGTCCATAAAGGGCTCCAAAGTGTCGCTGTTGCTTAGCAGTAAGACAGAGATGCAGAATATGATTGAGCTGAGCCGCCGCAGGTTTGAGACCGGGGCGGCTGCTGTGGAGACAGCCGCACCTACGGCTGGGAATGCCAACCGACAGGCAGGCCCCGCCCCAATACCCACCGTGGGCCAGCCGGGGGCCGGAGGAAGGAGCAGCAGCCATGGTAACCAGGGCTTTGGTAATGCCCAGCCCTCAGTAACAGCAGCAAGCTCATCTCAGGAGCCACAGGGCAACAAGGCGGTGGCCAGCCTTGCCAGCGTCGCACCCAGCTTCACCAACAGCTACAGCTCCGCCCCCACCATCACCACGGCCATGGCCTCACTCAACTCAGGACCTCCACCCATCCCTCCCCTTCCCAGCATGCCCTCTATGCCACCCATGCCCACACTGCCCACCATGCCTGTTCCTCCCCCTGTCTCCTCCCTCCCTCCTGTCCCTACTGTCTCCCCCCTCTCCCAGGGACCCCCAGTACCTCCCATGTCCCACCTGCCCCACATGTCCTCCCTGCCCCCCTTCAATCCCTCTCTGCCTCCTCCAGCTGGTCTGGGCTCTGGTCTCCCTTTGGGAACCCCCAACCCCATGCTTTTCAACCCCCTCTCCCCCCTGGCCTCACTTGGCCTCCAGGCCCACATGAAGGCCGCCGCTGCCGCCGCCGCCACAGCAGGTGGAGTAGCCAATCCAGACGAGCTGTTTGTCCTCCTGCAAAACCTGCCGTTCTCCTGCTCTGAGGTGGAGGTCAGGGAGTTTTTCCGAGGTCTGGGGGTGGAGGGTGTTCGCCTGCTGAGGGACGGGCAGGGCCGACCGACTGGCAGGGCAATGGTCAAATTCTTTGCACCCCAGGACAGCTTTGAGGCAGTAAAGCGGGGCGGTGGCATGATGGGTCAAAGGTTCATTGAGATTTCTCCAGCAACTGAACGGCAGTGGGCCAGCATCAACGGCAGCACGACAGGCCTTGCCCCTCACAACAAATCGCACAACAGTAATGAGTCACAGGACCAGCATCACCGTGGCAATGCTGGGCCGGGGGCGGGAGGTAGGGATCAGCGTGGGAGGTCACGCTCTCCTCACCGTCAGGAATTCTGCATCTACCTTAAGGGCCTTCCATACGAAGCTGAGAAGAAACAGATCCAGGAGTTCTTCAAGAATCTGGCTATTGTAGAGGACAGTATCTACATTGCTTACGGGCCCAACGGGCGAGCTACAGGAGAAGGATTCCTGGAGTTCAAGACAGAGCAGGATTATAAGACTGCTCTGGGTGCTCACATGCAGTACATGGGGAGCCGCTTCATCCAGGTCCACCCAATCAGTCGTAAGGGAATGCTCGAAAAGATTGACAGCATCCGCAAACGTTCCGTGGCCCAGGGTGATGGCAAGAACCAGGACGGGTCAAAAGCTCCGAGGAACTGCGCCCACATCACTAACATCCCATACAACGTCTCCAAGAAGGATGTCCGCGCCTTCCTGGAGGGAGTGGGGCTCTACGAGGACAGCCTAAAGGTTCTGACAGATAACCACGGCAATGGTTTGGGCCAAGCCATCTTCCAGCTGCGGACAGAGGAGGATGCCCGCAAGGCCGAGAGGCTGCACCGCCAGAAACTCAATGGCCGCGATGCCTTCGTCCACCTTGTCACATTTGAACAGATGAAGGAGATTGAGAGAAATCCTCCTCCACAGAACAAGAGGGGCCAGCGGAACCAGAACCAGAACCAGCAGAACCAGATCCAGCACCAGCCCAGCCAGCCCAGCCCCCAGCAGCCCCAGATCAATCCATTTGCTGGGATGAGTGGAGAGGAGTTTAACTTTCTTAGGAACACTATGGGTAACCTCAACAGCGCCCCTTTTGTCTCGCCATTCTCAGCTCCAGGGAATGGGCTGGCAGGTCCTCCTCCTCTCCCTCCTCTGGCCGCAGGGCTTGGGGAGGTCAGTCTGGGTGTAGCTCCTCCACTAGTAGCTGGTTTACCTGGAGCTCCAATCCTGGAGCCGCCAGGCTTCCGACCAGGAGCTGCAGGAGGAGCTCCATTCGGCCAGGATGGGCTGAGAGGCCTGGCACCTTTCGACAACACAAACAGGAAAGGAGCGGGAGGACAGAACCGTGGGGGCGGGGCAAACAGCAACCAGAGTCGCCCAGGGGGTGGGGCAGGAAGCGGACAGCAGGTGTTTGGTCCTGGAGCCGAAGGTCTGCGGAACCAGCCAGCCACCGGCGGGCCCAGCAATGCCAGCAGTCAGCGTGGCACTGGTGGGCCAACCATCGTGAAGCTCCAGAACATGCCCTTCACAGTGACGGTGGATGAGATAATGGACTTCTTCTATGGTTACCAGGTGCTGCCCGGCTCCGTCTGCCTGCAGTTCAGTGAGAAAGGCCTGCCGACAGGTGAGGCCATGGTGGCCTTCCAGAGTCATGAGGAGGCCGCTGCTGCCGTCATGGACCTCAATGATAGACCCATTGGAGCACGCAAGGTCAAAATCAGCCTGGGCTAGAACCCAGAACAGAACGGACCATCAAGAACCAACCCATCATGAACCAAGCCCTCTCTGCCCAGTCCAGAAAACATTTTGTCTACTGTCTACCAATCAGTACTGAAGCTCCGCCCCCTGTGTTAGGTAAAGGCAGGTAAGCCCCTCCCCTGCAGTCTGTCCAGGAAGAGAAATCTAATCGATTCATTCCTCTTTCCCTCAGTTCCTCCTCTGACTCTGATAGCACAAACTAACTGCTTTCACTTAATGATGATGATGATGATGATGATGGTTACTGTGGCAGCAATCTTTGGCCACTCCTATTGGTCTTGCAAATTCTGTATATGACAACACAGCTTTTTGTCAAATCATGTACAGAGCTGGAGCACACCTGAACTCACCTGTTGTGTTGCGACGATGATGATGATGATGATGATGATGATGAGGCTGACAAGCGTTTTTTTCCCCCCATGGTATGAGCTTAACCTGTGCTGTGTTGCTGTGGTAACGTCTATATGCTCCGTTGCTATGGTAAAGTTTATATGCTCTGTTGCTATGGTAAAGTCTCCATGCTCTGTTGATATGATAAAATGTTTTCATGTTTTATGCTCTTTTTTATGTTCTGTTGCTATGGTAAAATGTAGACGAAAAGCTTTGTTACCATGGTGAAATGTTATGCTTTGTTGCTATGGTAAAATCATTACTTGCTCTGTTGCTATGGTAAAATTTTGATGAAAAGCTATGTTGCCATGATCAAATGTGTATGGTGTTTACCGAGGTAAAATGTTGACATGCCCTGTTGCTATGGAAAAAAAAATACTGACATCAAGGTCTGTTGCTATGGTAAATTTTGCCCTGTTGCTATGGTTAAAAATGGCTGAATTGCTGTAACAAAGTGTTGAAGAATGCGTTGTTGCCATGGTAACGTGGACCACAGTGCTCTCTGTTGCTGTGCTGTGGATGTGGGGTGCAGAGTGCTGACTCATGTTTGTGCTGTAAATAATGACTTGTGTTGCTGTTTGGAAAACTGCTTCCTCTTCCAGTGTTGGACGCCACCGCACATGCTCAGTAGCTGTGTGGACTGTTGAGCTGTAATGACCTGTAGTCTTGTGTCATTATAGTGTTTTAGTGTAGTAGCTTTTTTTTTCTGTCTGTATGATATGATCTTTGTGTACGTTTGATATTTTTTTGATTTGATTTCCTGTCAGTGTACATACAACCAACCAACTTCCATGATGTGGAGTCTCCTTTGCTTTGGCCAATAAAAGGACATTCCTGATGCAAATGACCTCTCCTTCACTATCAGCTCTCTGTTGATCTGTCTGCTCCTCTTCCTGAAGTAGCTGACTCTCCGAGTCATTTCTCGAAAAACTAGATGGGATTTGATGAAGAAGACGGGTTCCATGTTGAGTTCATGCCAAGGGATTTCTCATGTGAGGAACATCTGGTCTTCATGGACTGGGTGAAGATGTTTCAGCCTCAGGTTACAGAGAGCAGAGACGCTTCTCAGCTCTTTGGTCCATTTGAAGCAGCAACTCCATATTGATAATGAAAAACAATCAGATTGCATCTCCACATCCAGGCTAGCATGAAGGCTGACAAAAAAACAAGGGGGCTAATGTGCAGGCCAGAGGTTTTCAAATGTTTTCATGTTCTGGAACCCAAATTCACTTTGAGTTAGCCACAGACCTCCATTTGAAGTCATTTGGTCCTGGAAGAGGGCCTTACATCCAGAGAGATTTTTTTTCACAAGCATTTAAACACAAGAAATCTGATCCAACTGCACTTATCTGGTGTTATATATGTTACGTATCATGTTATAAATATTGTTTTAATCATTAGAAATATAGTTTTCCAGTAAAACTGAAATGACAATTGTAAAAGTTCAGACAACAAGGAAAATAATTCAGACAAACAAATGATTAAAACATTTAGTGATAAAGGTCAGATCAGTGATGCTGGATCAGATTTATTGTTTGTGAGGCTGCGATCAGATGCATTCACAAGCATTTGAACTGTTCCTCATGTTGCTGAAGGAAGACCTTCAAAGTCCCCCACAGGTCCCCAGACCTCACTTTGAACACCCATGACCTAGGCTAGTGGCCAGAGAAACAGCTAGGCCAGGATGGAAGCCAGTGGCTAGCTCAGCGCCCGGGCTAGCAGCTCCAGCTGATGTGAGGTTGTCGTTCATTGTTTAGGGAAGTACATGAACAGACACACACACACACACACACTCTGTCCTGCTGTGACTGAATATTATCTGCGAGCTCTGCGGTGTGACCTTTAACCTTCAGCCTCTCAGTCTAGAAAATAGGAGCCAGTTTGTGTCAGAGTGTAACATTAGCCAGGAGGGGGCGCCATCAGGACCAGGGTTTCATTTCTGAAGAGGAGCAGAACTTAACCACCAAACAGATTCACTGACACACACTCATACACACTGTGTATGTTTCATTGATGTGTGTGTGTGTGTGTGTGTGTGTGTGTGTGTGTGTGTGTGTGTGTGTGTGTGTGTGTGTGTCTTTGCCTGCCTGTTTTGAGGAGACTTGAATCGAGAGCCTGAATAAAGCTCAGTGAAACATCACCTGGACACAGCTGAAAGTTGTGTGTGTGTGTGCGTGCGTGTGCGTGCGCATGTGTGTGTGTGCGTGCGCGTGTGTGTGCGCGTGCGCACATTACTTTACATGACACTGAGCTGTCAGTTGTTCACCTGCTGGACTCCCCCTCCAGCTGACCAATAGGGAGGCAGACAGAGAGCCAGGAGGCGGGACCAGCAGGTGAGTGACACTTGATGCTGCATTCGGGGCAAATCCTGTAAATATGAATGTTCCTGACATAAAATTCGCTTCACTCCATCTCACCTGTCTGATGGTAGCCGGTGCAGGGCTTCATCATCATCATCCTCTTCATTAGACCGTGTCAGGGCCCATAAGAAAAAAGATCTATTCTTTTGTTTATGAAGCAACCACTGACACTGATACCAGTTTCTCTTGTGAAATGAAATAGCAGTAGGTCATAAAATCTGAATTCTCCATAAATGTTCATACATTTCATTAAAAAAACAATTAGAGTAATTAAAATCACTATAAAACATTTTTAATTGTGTAATAAGAAAAAAATCTTCCGGTAAACAAAAACAATAATAATTTTTAAGAAAAAAGGCTCTTCATGAGTCTGATGAAAAGAGGTGTGATGCGTGTGGCCGCTGGTCCACATCCTCAGCAGCATCCAGGCCACTGCCTGTGAGGTTTAACACGGAACACGCTGCCACGCCCACTGGAACAACATCCAGCTGGGAACGGGACCGGCATCCACCATCATCATCATCAGGATGAAGAGGTGAACATCTGAGTGATGAAAACAGGAGGCCCAACCCTAACCCAGACCCGAGAACAGCCTCCAACCAAACCCAAGTCAATAACAAAGAAACCTTTTCAAACAGGATGTGTACAGGTGTGTGTGACGGTCAGGTCCGAACCTGAGTTAGAGCTAACTGCAGGTAACAGGTCACAGGTAACAGGTCACAGGTAACAGGTCACAGGTAACAGGTCACAGGTCATAGGTCACAGGTCAGGTCACAGGTCAGGTAACAGGTCACAGCTCAGGTCACAGGTCAGGTAACAGGTCACAGCTCAGGTCACAGGTCACAGCTCATGTCACAGGTCAGGTAACAGGTCACAGCTCAGGTCACAGGTCACAGGTCAGGTCACAGGTAACAGGTCACAGGTCAGGTCACAGGTAACAGGTCACAGGTCAGGTCACAGGTCACAGGTCAGGTCACAGGTCAGGTCACAGGTAACAGGTCACATGTCACAGATCAGGTAACAGGTCACAGGTCGGGTGACAGGCGACAGGGCAGGTGACAGGTCAGGTGCCAGGTCAAAGGTCAGGTGACAAGTAACAGGTGACAGGTCAGTGACAGGCGACAGGTCAGGTGTGTAAAAGTGGCCCCAGGTGTGAGCAGGTGTAGCTCAGCAGAGACACACAGTAACTGTTCATTAAAAAATCAGCCTAAAACCATATGAGTTAAAAAGAAATGAAAGAATTTAAAGTTGAAAATGAGCCTTTAACAATGAACCTGAACCTGCACAGTGACAAGAGTCAGCCTGAAGAACGAGCGCACAGCCTCAATCAGCCACAATCAGATTTCACAACGCAGCTCATAAAGTTTTAAATATAGTTATACTATATACACAAAAACTAGTTTGTTGCATTTATGAAATTACAAAACAGAAAACTGTTGACATTTTATTGCTTTTTTTATCTAACCCTAACCCTAACAAAGGAAGACACCAGAAAAAAAACACTGGCCTGTGTCGGCCTGCTTTGGGAAAAAAAATCATCACAGAGCTACGCGGGCCTGTCTGACTCCTCCCATATGTGTGGGAAATGAATAAAATAAAAAGCGCCATGCTTTAAATACATAAAACATATATCTGCAAAGAGTAAACATAAAAATAGACCAGTTTGTATTTAATTATGATGCCACATATCAGGCATGCAGGCAAGCCAGCATCGTTTTCCTCTGACTTGTTTTGGATTTATCTGTGGTTAG
>NC_043984.1:38786615-38794115 GCF_902150065.1 Myripristis murdjan | reverse complement strand
GACGAGCAGCACGCACCGCCGGGAATCAGCTGTTACCTAACACCAACACAAAGTCACTGCCCGAGTTCTTTGAGGAAACCGGGATGCCTGTCTTTTAGTTGGAAGTGTTTCCTCCTTTTGTCTGGAAACTTCCACAGCACTGTTTACATTTTGGGTTTTGAGAATATGTTATTGTCCCCTGAGGCTCCGCCCCCAACGCAAAATCCTTCCATCCACGCCTCTCACTGTGTTTCTGCCGGATGAGCCGGACCGGCCGGACGCTCCATACGCTTCGGACCCTTCGGACCCTCTGGACCCTCCAGACCCTTCGGACCCTCTAGACCCTCCAGACACTTCGGACCCTCTAGACCCTCCAGACACTTTGGACCCTCCGGACCCTTCGGACCCTCTGGACCCTCCAGACACTTTGGACCCTCCGGACGCTTCGGACCCTCTGGACCCTCCAGACCCTCCGGACGTTTTGGACCCTCTGGACGCTTCGGACCCTCCGGACCCTCCAGACCCTCCACATCCTCCAGATCCTCCAGACGCTCCAGACGCTTCGGACCCTCCGGACGTTTTGGACCCTCCAGACACTTCGGACCCTCCGGACCCCCCGGACGTTTTGGACCCTCCGGACGTTTTGGACCTTCCGGACATTTTGCACCCTCTGGACCCTCCGGACGTTTTGGACCCTCCGGACCCTCCGGATGTTTTGGACCCTCTGGACGTTTTGGACCCTCCGGACCCTCCGGATGTTTTGGACCCTCTGGATGTTTTGGACCCTCCGGACGTTTTGGACCCTCCGGACCCTCCGGATGTTTTGGACCCTCTGGATGTTTTGGACCCTCCGGACGTTTTGGACCCTCCGGATGTTTTGGACGCTCCGGACGTTTTGGACCCCCCGGACCCTCCGGATGTTTTGGACCCTCTGGATGTTTTGGACCCTTCGGACGTTTTGGACCCTCTGGACCCTCCGGATGTTTTGGACCCTCTGGATGTTTTGGACCCTGCGGACCCTCCGGACGTTTTGGACCCTCCAGACCCCCCGGACCCTCCAGATGTTTTGGACCCTCTGGATACTTTGGACCCTCTGGACCCTCCGGACCCTCCGAGCAGATTCCACTCGGTCATGTTTCTGGCGCGCCAGAAACATGACCTAACCCTAACCCTAAGCCTAACCCTAAGCCGTGCCGCCGTCACACCTGCAGCATCAGAGCGGCTGCAGCCTTCTGAACGTTTTTCTGGCGGCACCAGCGTACATCGGTTCTGACGCCTAACGTCGTTACCATAGCAACTGTCTTCACTGAGGACAGATGAACAACCAGATAAACTGACAGTCACCAAGACTAAAGCCATTTTCTCCATAACTGTAGCATATTTTAGGTTTGTAAACACACAACATAGTTTCAGTGTCTGTGTGTGTGTCTGTGTGTGTGTGTGTGTGTGTCTGTGTGTGTGTGTGTGTGTGTGTGTGTGTGTGTGCGCAGGTCACAGCAGAGGAGATAAAGGACAACAGAGCGGTCCAGTTGGAGCTGGAGGCCAAAGGTCTGGACAAGAAGGTGAGGCTCCTGCTGCTCCTCCTGACCTGCTCACCAGCAGCCACAGCATCACATCAACCGTGTGTGTGTGTGTCTGTGTGTGTGTGTGTGTGTGTGTGTGTGTCTGTGTGTGTGTGTGTCTGTGTGTGTCTGTGTGTGTGTGTGTGTGTGTGTGTGTGTCTGTGTGTGTGTGTGTGTCTGTGTGTGTGCGCGTGTGTGTGTGTGCGCGTTGTGTTGCAGGATCTGTTTGGGAAGTCGGATCCGTTCCTGGAGATTTTTAAACAGGGAGACGGTGGAAGCTGGCAGCTGGTCCACAGGACAGAGGTACCCACACACACACACACACACACACACACACACACACACACACACACACACACACACAGAATCTGGTTCTGATGATGATGATGATGCTGATGAAGGTGTGTGTGTGTAGGTGGTGAAGAACAACCTGAGTCCATCCTGGAAGAAGTTCACTGTCCCGCTGCAGACGTTCTGCAGCAGCGACCTGGAGAGACCGCTGAAGGTACACACACACACACACACACACACACACACACACACACACACACACACATTTCTGCATGTGTCTGTGTGTGTGCTCATGTGTGTATCATACAGTATGTGTGTGTGTGTGTGTGTGTGTGTGTGTGTGTGTCAGTAGCTCCGTTGAACTGTGTTTGTGAGTTTATCATTGTGTATGTTTGTGCATGTGTGCGTGTGTGTGTGTGTGTGTGTGTGTGTGTGTGTGTGTGTGTGTGTGTGTGTGTGTGACGCAGGTAGTGTGTTATGATAAAGATGAGGACACCAGCTCGGATGTGATTGGCCAGTTCAGCTGTTCAGCCAATCAGCTGCTGCAGGCTGGCGGCGGCGCGGTGAGACTCTGACTCCTCCCCCTCTCCCCCCGCAGGTTCACTGCTCTGACTACGACTCCGACGGCTCGCACGATCTGATTGGTTCTTTCACCACCAAAGTGTCCGAGCTGCAGAAAGCAGCACACGGCTCCCCGGTGAGGTCACTTCCTGCTTCCTGCTTCAGCCTCAGAGTATTTCCTGCCGGCGGCCATGTTGGCTCCACGGTCCTGCTGCATAGCTGTTGCTATAGTAACTAGAGATGCTGCTACATGAGAGAGCTGCAGCCTGTAGTCTACAGCAGGGGTTTTCAAAGTGGGGTCCAGGGACCTGCAGGGGCCCCTGAGGGTCTTCCAGGGCATCATCATCATTAAAGGAAAACTCCAACGTTTTTTTTAAAAAATTCCACTTTCACCTCTGGACGTCCAGCGGTTCAGCTCCTACGGGTCACATTCACTTTGACAGAGCCAGGCTAACAACTGCCATAGACTTCAAGTCTTTATGCTAAGCTAACAGGAAATGCTACCCATTGGAACTGAACCAGTGGACGTCCAGAGGAGGACTGGGGACGTCGGGGAAAAGGGATTTTACCCAAAATTTTGGAATATTCCTTTAAATGCTTGTGAAAGGCGCCCGTTACTTCAAGTTAAAGGGTAGTTCTGTGAAAACTGACCTGCAGAAGTAGACCTTACCTGGTTTTCATGTGTTCCTCCTGCATGCGGCGTCAGATCTCTGTGCTCTCAGTGAGGAGCCTGAGGAACACAGGAGAGCACGCTGAGCTCTGGCTGACAGGAAGAGCCTCCCGTTGGTTTGAGTGGAAGAGCCCTTTAAACATTCTGAATGTGTTAATACGGAGGCTGCAGGTGTGTCGGTGCTCTGTGTGACCTGTAGGATGCGCTGTTCCCCCCAGGTGGAGTTTGACTGCATTCACCCAGAGAAACAGAAGAAGAAGAAGAGCTACAAGAACTCTGGAGTGGTCTGCGTCAAGAGCTGCAAGGTGGGGGTGCACACTACATTACCCAGAGTTCCACAGGGGACAGCAGGGGGACGGGGGGGTGGATGGGGGGGCAGCAGGGTGACGGGGGGTGGATGGGGGGACAGATGACTCTGAATAGATTTCTTTTTGCTGCTTTATCTGAACTGAACACAGATATTCTCTCTCTCTCTCTCTCTCTCTCTCTCTCTCTCTCTCTCTCTTTCTCTGTGTGTGTGTGTGTGTGTGTGTGTGTGTTATCTAGCTGGTGACCCAGTACACCTTCCTGGACTATGTGATGGGCGGCTGCCAGATCAACTTCACAGTTAAAAGGCTTTTCTTCTGATGTTATTTTAAGTTACTCCTCATATAGATTATATATAGAACTCTATCCAGTGGTCAGTGTTCTGCTTAGTAATGTGTGTGTGTGTGTGTGTGTGTGTGTGTGTGTGTGTGTGTGTGTGTGCAGGTGGGCATCGACTTCACTGGCTCTAATGGTGATCCTCGTTCTCCCAACTCTCTGCACTACATGAGTCCAGACGGGCTGAACCAGTACCTGTCGGCCCTGTGGTCTGTGGGCCAGGTGGTGCAGGACTACGACACGTCAGTACCTCACATGACCCCCACCTGACCCCCACCTGACCCTCACCTGACCCTCACCTGACCCCCACCTGACCCCCACCTGATCCTCACCTGACCCTCACCTGACCCTCACCTGACCCCCACCTGACCCTCACCTGACCCCCACCTGACCCCCACCTGACCCTCACCTGACCCCCACCTGACCCCCACCTGATCCTCACCTGACCCTCACCTGACCCTCACCTGACCCTCACCTGACCCCCACCTGACCCCCACCTGATCCTCACCTGATCCTCACCTGATACGCTGCACTTAGACCACCCTAACCCTGACATTCACTCACCTAACCCTGTCCTGACTCCTAGCCCTGCGTCCTAACTCCTAACCCTGCGTCCTAACTCCTAGCCCTGTGTCCTAACTCCTAGCCCTGCGTCCTAA
Source organism: Myripristis murdjan (assembly GCF_902150065.1). Lineage (NCBI taxonomy): Eukaryota > Metazoa > Chordata > Actinopteri > Holocentriformes > Holocentridae > Myripristis > Myripristis murdjan. Next base: position 38,789,751 of record NC_043984.1, on the reverse strand, counting down.
ATCCTAGCCCTGCGTCCTAAATCCTAGCCCTGCGTCCTAACTCCTAGCCCTGCATCCTGACTCGTAGCCCTGCGTCCTGACTTGTAGCCCTGTGTCCTAACTCCTCATCCTGTGTCCTAACTCCTAGCCCTGTGTCCTAACTCCTCATCCTGTGTCCTAACTCCTAGCCCTGCGTCCTAGCTCCTAGCCTTGTGTCCTAACTCCTAGCCCTGTGTGCTAACTCCTAACCCTGTGTCCTGACTCGTAGCCCTGTGTCCTACCTCCTAGCCCTGCGTCCTAACTCCTAGCCCTGCTTCCTAACTCCTAGCCCTGCTTCCTAACTCCTAACCCTGCGTCCTGACTCGTAGCCCTGCGTCCTAACTCCTAGCCCTGCGTCCTAACTCCTAGCCCTGTGTCCTGACTCCTAGCCCTGCGTCCTGACTCGTAGCCCTGCGTCCTGACTCCTAGCCCTGCGTCCTAACTCCTAGCCCTGCGTCCTGACTCCTAGCCCTGCGTCCTGACTCCTAGCCCTGTGTCCTGACTCCTCATCCTGTGTCCTAACTCTTAGCCCTGCTTCCTAACTCCTAGCCCTGCGTCCTGACTCCTCATCCTGTGTCCTAACTCTTAGCCCTGCTTCCTAACTCCTAGCCCTGCGTCCTAACTCGTAGCCCTGCGTCCTAACTCGTAGCCCTGCGTCCTAACTCCTAACCCTGCGTCCTGACTCCTAGCCCTGCGTCCTAACTCCTAGCCCTGCGTCCTGACTCCTAGCCCTGCGTCCTGACTCCTAGCCCTGCGTCCTGACTCCTAGCCCTGCGTCCTGACTCCTAGCCCTGCGTCCTGACTCCTAGCCCTGCGTCCTGACTCCTAGCCCTGCGTCCTGACTCCTAGCCCTGCGTCCTGACTCCTAGCCCTGCGTCCTGACTCCTAGCCCTGCGTCCTGACTCCTAGCCCTGTGCAGCAGCTCCAGCAGAAAACAGCATTTGTGTGTGTAAAGGCTGAATTATGCTTCAGCGTTGGAAGAGCGTACGGAGGTTGTGTGAAGCTCGTACTTCCTACGCAGCGTGTGTGTGTCCAACATACCTCTGAAACACACTGAGCAATTCTCCTCCCACCAACGTCGCTGCTCTTTGTAATGGAGAGAGGACGAGTCGTGTAGGTGCGGGTACTTGCGCACCTCCTCGGCCAGGCGTTCTTCCATGAGATCCAGCGTTCTCCAAAGTTTTCAAACACAACCGACGAGTCGAGACACAACAGTTGTTTTAAAAACGGCGCTGCCGGCCGGCACAACAACAGGATGTGATGCCGGCTGCAACGAAATGCCGGAAATGATGTACTTCAGCGGACCAATCACAGCTCTTGTGGGGCTGCGGAGGGTCCGCGGAGTTACAATTTTTGGGAGGCGCTTGGCAAGGCTCTGTGGCGGGCGCACAACACAACCTCCGTAAGCTCCGCACAACCTCCGTACACTCTTCCTACACAGAGGCATCATTCAGCCTTAACAGTGTGTGTTTGTGTGTGTGTGTGTGTAACAGTGTGTGTTGTGTGTGTGTGTAACAGTGTGTGTGTGTGTGTAACAGTGTGTGTGTGTGTGTGTAACAGTGTGTGTTGTGTGTGTGTAACAGTGTGTGTTGTGTGTGTGTAACAGTGTGTGTTGTGTGTTGTGTGTGTAACAGTGTGTGTTGTGTGTTGTGTGTGTAACAGTGTGTGTTTTGTGTGTAACAGTGTGTGTGTGTGTGTAACAGTGTGTGTTGTGTGTGTGTAACAGTGTGTGTGTGTGTGTAACAGTGTGTGTTGTGTGTGTAACAGTGTGTGTGTGTGTGTGTAACAGTGTGTGTTGTGTGTGTAACAGTGTGTGGTGTGTGTGTAACAGTGTGTGTTGTGTCCTCTCTCTCAGGGATAAGTTCTTCCCAGCGTTTGGTTTCGGAGCCAAGCTGCCCCCAGACTACCAGGTGACCTCCTACCGTCCAATCAGAGCACAGAACACAGACGCTCTGTAGCCAATCAGCTTTCTGATGTGTTGTTTTCTGACCTGCAGGTGGCGCACCACGAGTTCGCCCTGAACTTCAACCCCAGTAACCCTCACTGCCAAGGTACATACACACACACACACACACACACACACACACACACACACACACACACACACACACAGTAGGTTACGTTGGCCGCATGGCAGATCAATCAGCCAGTTTATCAGGTAACTGATGAGCACGTTTTCACTCGCATGCAAACGGAGGAGTTCCTATAGATGCTTCACAATAAAAGCCCCCTGGTTCTGCAGTGAGTATTTAAGCTTTTTTAATGTTCCTCCTCCTGTTTTTCTGATCTGCTCCTGTTTGGGCACTTCTTGCATCCATTTCAAATTAAAAGCCCTCTATCCTTTCTGTGGACAGAATCCCTTCATCTCTTAACAGGGCTTTTATTGTATGCTCCATATAGTGTTTGAAGCGTAGCTGCTGCCACCTTGTGGCAGCTGTTAGTTACTCCAACAAACAGCAGCAGCAGTGAGCAGGCTGCTGTTCAGAGCAGCATGTAGTGATGGAGGTTATACTGTTCAATCTGTTGAGTAAAACGGGTGGAAATGTCCCTTTGAAATGTTTGATTGGCTGAAGTATTGAAGCCCTGGAGACAGTCGCTTTATGGCTGCACAGTTTCATCACATAGAAAATATCTTTGTTTTTTGCGCATTCATTTGTACGTTTCTTGTAATTCAGCAGGAAATATCTTTATTTATCTTTATTTTGTTACTTTAACGTTGACTGAGATGCTCAGTGAACCCAGTGTCTCTCCACCTGTCTCTCCGTCCACCTGTCTGTCTCTCTCCCTGTCTGTCTCTCTCCCTGTCTGTCTGCAGGTGTGGAGGGGATCGTGCAGGCGTATCGGGCTGTTCTTCCTCAGCTCAGACTGTCTGGACCGACCAACTTCTCTCCCATCATCAACCACGTGGCGTCCATCGCCTCAGCCACCACGCAGAGCAACACTGCTGCTGTGAGCTCTCACACACACACACACACACACACACACACACAGGCACGCACGCACACACACACTCACAGAACCTGTCTCTCCCTCTGCAGCAGTACTCCGTGCTCCTCATCCTCACGGACGGTGAGATCACTGACTTCGATCAGACCAGAGACGCCGTTGTCCGCGCGTC
>NC_043984.1:38776615-38781615 GCF_902150065.1 Myripristis murdjan | reverse complement strand
GACACCATCCATCAGGAAGAGCAAACATTTCAGATCATTATTTGGGCTCTGATCCAGTCTGTCCTGTTCAAACCGCTGTGAGCTGGTTTCAGGAGCGGAGCTGATCCGGATCCCACGGGGTCTGCGTTCACACGGCTGCTTTAATCCGGTTTCAGGAGCGGAGCTGATCCGGATCCCACGGGGTCTGCGTTCACACGGCTGCTTTAATCCGGTTTCAGGAGCACAGCTGATCCGGATCCCACGGGGTCTGCGTTCACACGGCTGCTTTAATCCGGTTTGAGGAGCGGAGCTGATCCGGATCCCACGGGGTCTGCGTTCACACGGCTGCTTTAATCCGGTTTGAGGAGCGGAGCTGATCCGGATCCCACGGGGTCTGCGTTCACACGGCTGCTTTAATCCGGTTTCAGGAGCGGAGCTGATCCGGATCCCACGGGGTCTGCGTTCACACGGCTGCTTTAATCCGGTTTCAGGAGCGGAGCTGATCCGGATCCCACGGGGTCTGCGTTCACACGGCTGCTTTAATCCGGTTTGAGGAGCGGAGCTGATCCGCATCCCACGGGGTCTGCGTTCACACGGCTGCTTTAATCCGGTTTCAGGAGCGGAGCTGATCCGGATCCCACGGGGTCTGCGTTCACACGGCTGCTTTAATCCGGTTTCAGGAGCGGAGCTGATCCGGATCCCACGGGGTCTGCGTTCACACGGCTGCTTTAATCCGGTTTCAGGAGCACAGCTGATCCGGATCCCACGGGGTCTGCGTTCACACGGCTGCTTTAATCCGGTTTCAGGAGCATAGCTGATCCGGATCCCACGGGGTCTGCGTTCACACGGCTGCTTTAATCCGGTTTCAGGAGCACAGCTGATCCGGATCCCACGGGGTCTGCGTTCACACGGCTGCTTTAATCCGGTTTGAGGAGCGGAGCTGATCCGGATCCCACGGGGTCTGCGTTCACACGGCTGCTTTAATCCGGTTTGAGGAGCGGAGCTGATCCGGATCCCACGGGGTCTGCGTTCACACGGCTGCTTTAATCCGGTTTCAGGAGCGGAGCTGATCCGGATCCCACGGGGTCTGCGTTCACACGGCTGCTTTAATCCGGTTTGAGGAGCGGAGCTGATCCGGATCCCACGGGGTCTGCGTTCACACGGCTGCTTTAATCCGGTTTCAGGAGCGGAGCTGATCCGGATCCCACGGGGTCTGCGTTCACACGGCTGCTTTAATCCGGTTTCAGGAGCGGAGCTGATCCGGATCCCACGGGGTCTGCGTTCACACGGCTGCTTTAATCCGGTTTCAGGAGCGCAGCTGATCCGGATCCCACGGGGTCTGCGTTCACACGGCTGCTTTAATCCGGTTTCAGGAGCACAGCTGATCCGGATCCCACGGGGTCTGCGTTCACACGGCTGCTTTAATCCGGTTTCAGGAGCACAGCTGATCCGGATCCCACGGGGTCTGCGTTCACACGGCTGCTTTAATCCGGTTTCAGGAGCACAGCTGATCCGGATCCCACGGGGTCTGCGTTCACACGGCTGCTTTAATCCGGTTTCAGGAGCGGAGCTGATCCGGATCCCACGGGGTCTGCGTTCACACGGCTGCTTTAATCCGGTTTGAGGAGCGGAGCTGATCCGGATCCCACGGGGTCTGCGTTCACACGGCTGCTTTAATCCGGTTTGAGGAGCGGAGCTGATCCGGATCCCACGGGGTCTGCGTTCACACGGCTGCTTTAATCCGGTTTCAGGAGCGGAGCTGATCCGGATCCCACGGGGTCTGCGTTCACACGGCTGCTTTAATCCGGTTTCAGGAGCGGAGCTGATCCGGATCCCACGGGGTCTGCGTTCACACGGCTGCTTTAATCCGGTTTCAGGAGCGCAGCTGATCCGGATCCCACGGGGTCTGCGTTCACACGGCTGCTTTAATCCGGTTTCAGGAGCGCAGCTGATCCGGATCCCACGGGGTCTGCGTTCACACGGCTGCTTTAATCCGGTTTCAGGAGCACAGCTGATCCGGATCCCACGGGGTCTGCGTTCACACGGCTGCTTTAATCCGGTTTCAGGAGCGGAGCTGATCCGGATCCCACGGGGTCTGCGTTCACACGGCTGCTTTAATCCGGTTTTCAGGAGCGCAGCTGATCCGGATCCCACGGGGTCTGCGTTCACACGGCTGCTTTAATCCGGTTTCAGGAGCGCAGCTGATCCGGATCCCACGGGGTCTGCGTTCACACGGCTGCTTTAATCCGGTTTCAGGAGCGCAGCTGATCCGGATCCCACGGGGTCTGCGTTCACACGGCTGCTTTAATCCGGTTTCAGGAGCGGAGCTGATCCGGATCCCACGGGGTCTGCGTTCACACGGCTGCTTTAATCCGGTTTCAGGAGCGGAGCTGATCCGGATCCCACGGGGTCTGCGTTCACACGGCTGCTTTAATCCGGTTTCAGGAGCGGAGCTGATCCGGATCCCACGGGGTCTGCGTTCACACGGCTGCTTTAATCCGGTTTCAGGAGCGGAGCTGATCCGGATCCCACGGGGTCTGCGTTCACACGGCTGCTTTAATCCGGTTTCAGGAGCGGAGCTGATCCGGATCCCACGGGGTCTGCGTTCACACGGCTGCTTTAATCCGGTTTCAGGAGCGGAGCTGATCCACGGGGTCTGCGTTCACACGGCTGCTTTAATCCGGTTTCAGGAGCGGAGCTGATCCGGATCCCACGGGGTCTGCGTTCACACGGCTGCTTTAATCCGGTTTCAGGAGCACAGCTGATCCGGATCCCACGGGGTCTGCGTTCACACGGCTGCTTTAATCCGGTTTCAGGAGCGGAGCTGATCCGGATCCCACGGGGTCTGCGTTCACACGGCTGCTTTAATCCGGTTTGAGGAGCGGAGCTGATCCGGATCCCACGGGGTCTGCGTTCACACGGCTGCTTTAATCCGGTTTGAGGAGCGGGCTCCAGGCTCCAGGTCCTCCCTGTGAAGCTGCAGCCCGTCTCTGGGAAACTGGTCCAGACAAACAGCTCTTCACTGTCAGGAGCTGCGACCGTTTGAACCCGGGATGCACCCGCAGAGTCCTGGGTTCAAATCCCACCTCAGGCCCTCTGCTGCAGGTCATCCCCTCTCTCCTCTGTCAGTCCTGTCTCTCTCTCTCTCTCTCTCCCCTGTCAGTCCTGTCTCTCTCTCTCTCTGCCCTGCTGGTCCTGTCTCTCTCTCTCTCTCTCCTCTGTCAGTCCTGTCTCTCTCTCTGCCCTGCTGGTCCTGTCTCTCTCTCTCTCTCTCCTCTGTCAGTCCTGTCTCTCTCTCTCTCTCTCCTCTGTCAGTCCTGTCTCTCTCTCTCTCTCTGCCCTGCTGGTCCTGTCTCTCTCTCTCTCTCTCTCCCCTGTCAGTCCTGTCTCTCTCTCTCTCTCTGCCCTGCTGGTCCTGTCTCTCTCTCTCTCTCTCCTCTGTCAGTCCTGTCTCTCTCTCTCTCTCTCCCCTGTCAGTCCTGTCTCTCTCTCTCTGCCCTGCTGGTCCTGTCTCTCTCTCTCTCTCTCACCTGTCAGTCCTGTCTCTCTCTCTCTCTCTCCTCTGTCAGTCCTGTCTCTCTCTCTCTGCCCTGCTGGTCCTGTCTCTCTCTCTCTCTCCTCTGTCAGTCCTGTCTCTCTCTCTCTCTCTCTGCCCTGCTGGTCCTGTCTCTCTCTCTCTCTCCCCTGTCAGTCCTGTCTCTCTCTCTCTCTCTCCTCTGTCAGTCCTGTCTCTCTCTCTCTGCCCTGCTGGTCCTGTCTCTCTCTCTCTCTCCTCTGTCAGTCCTGTCTCTCTCTCTCTCCTCTGTCAGTCCTGTCTCTCTCTCTCTCCCCTGTCAGTCCTGTCTCTCTCTCTCTGCCCTGCTGGTCCTGTCTCTCTCTCTCTCTCTCTCCCCTGTCAGTCCTGTCTCTCTCTCTCTCTCTCTCCCCTGTCAGTCCTGTCTCTCTCCCCTGCCTGACCTGTGACGGGCGTCGGGTCTCAGGTGTGGGAGGGGACAGACGTTCCGGCTGAGGGCTGTGATTGGCTGAGCCGAGGTTCTCCGGTGTTTCATCTGATGAACGACACAAAACAATCAAAGAACAGAAAATACAGAACGAGTGTGGAACCTGAACATGTTCTTGTTGTTAAAGTAAACACGAGCTGTTTGAACAGATTCATGAGTTCATCCGCCAGGGCAGGTTTTGACCTTTGACCTCTGAGTGCAGATGACGTGACCTCATTATTACTTTATTTATGCAATAAGAAACAGTCTCATTGTGTTTAATTTGTCACTGGCTCCTCATTTTACGGTAAATCTTTTGCTTTTTTCCTGCTGCAGTTTGCATTTCATTTGGTTTTTCATTTTGCCGTCACGTCACCCAGAAAATGTTAGAAATCCTTGAGTTCCGCGCCATCAGCTGATCAGACACAAGCACAAGAACATTTCAGCGCCGAGGCGTCGGGTTCTCTGAACAGAGACAGCTGAGATGAAACAGATTCAGTCTGCCTGTCTCTCTGCCTGTCTGTCTGTCTGTCTGCCTGTCTCTCTGTCTGTCTGCCTGCCCGTCTGTCTGTCTGTCTGTCTGTCTGTCTGTCTGACTGTCTCTCTGTCTGTCTGCCTGCCTGTCTGTCTCTCTGCCTGTCTGTCTGTCTGTCTGTCTGTCTGTCTGCCTGTCTGCCTGTCTGTCTGTCTGTCTGTCTGCCTGTCTGTCTCTCTGCCTGTCTGTCTGTCCTGCAGGTTTCACCCATAAGACCAGGGCTCTGCAGTGTGAGGATGTTGCCGTCTTCAACGAGGTCAGTTCAGTTTGAGAACCCTCTTCCTTTAGACCAGGGGTTCTCAAATGGGGTCTGTGTCCCCCTAGGGGTACACTGGAGTACTGCAGGGGACACAAGATTTTTAAAGAATGTTCCTTTAAAAAACATATCAGTCATGCATAATTACTAAAATAATCAGCCTATGCTAAAATAAGTTAGTGCTATAATAAGATCCCTCTGGGTTCCTGAAGGTGTCAGATGTGTGTGTGTGTGTGGTTTCAATCTGCTG
>NC_043984.1:38771615-38774115 GCF_902150065.1 Myripristis murdjan | reverse complement strand
CACGGTCCTGTTTGGCTTTGGAGTGTTTCCATTGTTTATGGTAGCAGCGGGTCGGCGTCATAGAATTAGAGAGGCGCGCTCGTTGCCATGGAGTTGTCATAGTAACAAGAGGAGCTGTCAGTTGTTAGCCTACATTAGCTTTTTGCTACTTTTTTTAATGGACAAAATCTTGTTTGAATACCGTTTGGCACCGACCGGTGCCGCGGCACCGGTCGGTGGCCCGGCCGCGGCACCGGTTGGTGTTAAGCGGCCGTCAGGCGGGTTAGGGCCGGAACGCTTGACGCCGACCGGTGCCGCGGCCGACCCGCCTGATGCCATCATCATCATCTTCACAGATGCTCTGCCATCTGCGCTTTGTGGTCACATTTCCATTTCCATTTGTCAGAAAAATGTAAACTGGGCTACACAGCAGAAAAACCCAACAAAAAACTCAGCAAGCAAATCAGTTTCTTCCATAATCTCTCCAGAAACTAATGTTTGTAAATAACAGCCGACTGGCTGAAGGTTTCATGTTGACACTTGTCACTTGTCAGTTTGTAGCAGCCTGGTTAACTGACATCCTAACGGACCAATCACGAAGGAGATCAATTTAGGCCCGCCTCTGCAGCCCCGTTCTAACCGGGCCAGCACCAGATGTCAAACCGGGCTGAAATCTTTCACGGTTGGTTCCCGGAACCAAGTGGGCTGCTGGAGAGGGAATGAATGTGGAACTGTGAATTTCACGGCACGGTGCGGCACGGCACTAGAGTGGAAAAACGCTAATAGATAGATAGATTTACTTTATTGATCCCAAACTGGGAAGTTAGACGCAGCTGGGCTCCTGTATGTGTCAGCTGTGATCCAGACGGCTGATTGGCTCTGGCCTGTCCTGTACCTGCCTGAGGTGCGAGGCGGCAGACGGCGTGGGGCGACCTGTCCGCCCTCAGCTGACTGAGCAGAGTACACACAGAACTAACGAGCCTCTGAGTCTGAGGCTTTAAACCTCTGTGAGCGGCATATCTCCACATGGGACGCTTGGTGACCGTACCCATGTTGACCAGAGGATGGGACCTGGCAGTTTCGGTGACCCCTGACCTCCGAGGGCCGTAACAGTGTTGGAGCAAAACAGTGCCAGAGAACAGAAACCACCAATCACCCCTGGACAGATGTTGGAGGTGCTGAGTAAATCTGAAGTGGACAGGAGGTTGGGACGTCCCACAGAGGTCCTGGGTGTCGGCCCCACAGGAGCTGAAATAATGAACAACCCCAGGAAACAGCTGGAACAGTAAAAACACCTGGAACAGCTGGAGCAGTGATAACAGAACAAAGTGTTACAGTGCTAATAACAGCAGTGATGTTACTGTGGCTGGCCAGAGTAACTCTGTGTGTGTGTGTGTGTGTGTGTGTGTGTGTGTGTGTGTGTGTGTGTGTGTGTGTGTGTAGTATTTCCGGTGGCCACACTATGGGAAGCTGATCAGAGATGAGGTTTTATCAGTCAGTGTCTACAACTGCAGTAAAGTCTTCTCTAACAGGTAACACACACACACACACACACACATATGTACATACATAATATGCAATATTCTGGTGATTTGAATTGAATCTGTGTGTGTGTGTGTGTGTGTGTGTGTGTGTGTGTGTGTGTGTGTGTGTGTGTGTGTGTGTGCAGACTGTTAGGGAAGCTGGTTGTCAGTCTGCAGCATGTTGTCACCGCGGGGAGGCTGTTGTTACGGGAACCGCTCACTGACGCCAACTACAGCCTTACTGATGTGAGGACACACACACACAGACACACACAGACACACACACACACACACACACACACACACACACACTCGGGTGGTCCCTGCCCCAGCACTGGAGTTACAGGACACTGACAGTGATCATGGATTTATGAGATATAAAGAACGTGGTGAGGAGGACGCCATGTGACCGCCGTCACCATGGAGACCAGGCGAGGTTACCAGGGGTCAGCAGGGTCATGACCCGCAGCGTGCCAGAGGGTCAGGGTTAAAGTGTGTGTGTGTGTGTGTGTGTGTGTGCAGATCTACATTGAGCTGGACGTGCGGTACCACCCTGTGCAGGGGGCGGCGGGCGGCTGGGAGGGAGACGACTTCCTCCAGCTGGAGGACAAGGACGAGTAGGACACACACACACACACACACACACACACACACACACACACACACACCGACACACACACACACTCAGCTCTGAGGGACAGTAGTGGTTTTAAATGTACCCATAATGCATTGTGTTTATTGTTTATTGTAAGGATCCCCATCAGCTGTCACCATGACAACCAGCTCGTCCCCCTGGGGTCCAAGGCAACATCCCATAATAGCCCAAAGCATGACACACTCACAGCCTGTTCATTGTCAATCAGCTGATCAGTCTGATTGATCAGTATTAACTGTCTGATTGATCGTTTCTGTCTGATCCTCTCAGCTCAGCTCTGATCATCAGGAACGTCGGCTTCAATGACCCCGAGAGGTGACACACACACACACACACACACACA
>NC_043984.1:38759115-38769115 GCF_902150065.1 Myripristis murdjan | reverse complement strand
TCCTGGTGTTCTGGTGTCCTGGTGTCCTGGTGTTCTGGTGTCCTGGTGTTCTGGTGTCCTGGTGTTCTGGTGTTCTGGTGTTCTGGTGTCCTGGTGTCCTGGTGTCCTGGTGTCCTGGTGTCCTGGTGTCCTGGTGTCCTGGTGTCCTGGTGTTCTGGTGTCCTGGTGTTCTGGTGTTCTGGTGTTCTGGTGTCCTGGTGTCCTGGTGTCCTGGTGTCCTGGTGTTCTGGTGTTCTGGTGTTCTGGTGTTCTGGTGTTCTGATGTCAGGGTTCTTGCAGAACCACATGCTGAACATGAACCGGCTCAGCAGTGGAACCCAGCCAGTAGAACCCGTCTCCCTGTTTCTCCTCTGCAGAACTTCCTGTTTGAGTTCCAGGAAGCTCCAGAGATCCTCTACGATAAAGTCATAGAGATAAAGGTCAGTTTGATTCCACTGTAATCTGGGCACCTGTCCAGAATATATTCTGTTTATTTTGTTTTGTTTATCATATTGTATTATTTACATCTCAGTACAAGCAATTATATGTTCATTTCCATAAACACCAAATGTTAGGGGGTTACAGATCCAGATTATCTGGTAATCTGAGAGGGTACAGATCCAGATTATCTGGTAATCTGAGGGTTACAGATCCAGATTATCTGGTAATATTAGGGGTTACAGATCCAGATTATTTGGTAATCTCAGGGGGGTTCAACACAGTGTTATCAGCGTTGCCCCAATAATTTCCAAATATTTTGATATTCAGGATTTAAATCCTGGATGATTACTATGATTACGATGATCACTACTTTCTGCATGGGAACACAACAGCCAATGAGAGAGAGATTAGTCCTTATTTTGAAATCTGTTTGAGATTAGAGTGAGGATTATCTTTATGTGCATGATACAGCCTGATTTAAAAACCTGTCGTCTGAGCCCGGCGTTAGCATCAGGCTAACGTTAGCTCAGCCGCTGTACACAAACACTCCTGCTGACGCCATGACGTCAGCGCCACAGCTGTTGCCTTGGCAACGGAACGCACCCAGAACCATTAGCCCACAGCAGTTCTACACAACTGTGATGTCACTTCCTGCAGGTGTTCCACAGGCGGGTTCTCGCATTTCTGATGACTCACATCGGAACCTTCAAGATTGACATCGCTACCGTGTACAACCAACCAGGTACCAGTACAAATACTACGACAAATACTACTGCTGATACTGCAGTACTGCTGGTACTGCTGTGTTGGAGTACTGCTGGTACTGCTGATACTGCAGTACTGCTGGTACTGCTAATACTGCAGTACTCCTCCTGGCCTGGGGTTCATGACCGGGCTCAGCCAGGAAATCTGACAACTCAAACACCAGTTCACATCTGCTGGGAATCACACTTTTTTTTTTTTTTTTGCTGTCAAACTTGTTCATTTTTAGATGCAAACACACAAACACACACACACACACACACACACACACGGTCACCAGCTGTTGTTATGACTGACAGCTGAGTTCCCACACTGTTCCTGCCTCTCTCTGCAGACCACAGGTTCTACCAGAAGTGGGCGCCTCTCAGTGACCCAGCAGACACCAGGTCAGGGGTCAAAGGTTACGTCAAGGCCAGTCTGAGTGTGATCATGAAGGGAGACGCTCTGAGCATGCCCAGTCTGCCCCCGGCCTCCAGCTCAGGAGCCAATGAGGACATAGAGAAGTCAGTAGCACGGCATCACATCATCAGTGAATTACAGGATTTCAAAACATGAGGAAACACGTTGTTTACACAGCACATCTGAGATCTGATCCACATCCATTTAAAAGCCACATTGTACTTCATTTTTATTTTTTATTTTATTAGTATTATTAGTATTATTATTTTAAATTTCTGGACATCACAAACATAGATTTAAACTCTTAGATCGCCTTTCTTAGTTAAAAAAAAAAAAAAAAAAAAGCAAATTTAGTTTTTGGTGATTAATTAGCTCATTATGCTAATTACTCAAATTACCAAAAAGTAGCTTTTACCAACTGAGCTAAATCCCATTCAGTAAGCCTGTAGAAGATGTGTTAACCATAGAAGCACAAAGGAAACAGATTCACCGGGTCCAGCAGACGTCCAGTGGACGACCGGGCTGGTTCCCACAGATCTGAGCAGATTTAGAGGAGAACCTGAGGACGTTCTGCCTCATGTCCGGACAGAACCGCTGCTCCCTGCTCCCGGTCTCTCTGCTCAGCTTGTCTCCCAGTTCTGGCTGAAGGTGTGTGTTTGTGTGGGTTCCACCTCCTGTAGGAACCTGCTGCTTCCTCGTGGTCTGGGTTCCGAGCGTCCCTGGGCTCGGTTCCAGGTGCGGGTCTACCGGGCGGAGGGCCTGCCCACCATGGAGGCGGGGCTGATGGCCAAGATGTCAAAGGTCACCGATCGGACTGTCTTCATCGACCCCTACGTGAAGGTGACCTTTGCTGGACAGCAGGTACACACACACACACACACACACGCATGGACACACACAGTGTGGGATTTTGAAGGCTGATAACTGATAATTTGATCCAATAATCATTATGATGGTTTTTACATTGTGTATATTTCATATGTAGCAAATCAAATCCAGTGTGTGTGTGTTTTTGTGTGTGTGTGTGTGTGTGTGTGTGTGTGTGTGTGTGCAGGGAGAGACGTCGGTCTCCAGTTCCACCAGTTCTCCGGTGTGGAACGAGCAGATCTCCTTCATTGAACAGTTTCCTCCTCTGGCTCGACGAATCAGAATCCAGATCCTCGATGATGCCAACATCGGAGACGTTGCCTTGGCGACGCACTTCCTGGATCTGCAGCAGATCTCCGATCCCACCCGGAACGGTGCGGCTCCGGTTCACACCGGGATCAGGGTTCACGTTTACAGATTTACAGAGGAACTGCAGAAATCCTCCCAATGAGCAAGAAATATAAATATATATATTTTTAAAGTCACAGTCACTTTATTTAAAGGAGACATCAGTGATGCTGGATCGATGCCAGATTACTTGTGTTTGCAACAAAATTACTGGAAAATTAGCAAAAATGAAGCAAAACAGCCTCTCCTCCACACTGCCAACATGAAGAGACATGATGCTCTGAGGAGGCCAGCTGTTCTAATCTACCTGTCTGTCTCTCTGCCTGCCTGCCTGTCTGTCTGTCTGTCTGTCTGTCTACAGGGTTCAATCCCACTTTTGGTCCATGTTGGGTTAATCTCTACGGTTCTCCTCAGAACTCCACACTGGGAGACATTCACCAGGTAAATCTGACCAGACTAGACCAGATCACACCAGACCAGACCAGATTTAACCAGATCACACCAGACCAGACCAGATTTAACCAGATCACACCAGTCCAGACCAGATTTAACCAGACCAGACCAGACCAGACCAGACCAGATTTAACCAGATCACACCAGTCCAGACCAGATTTAACCAGACCAGACCAGACCAGATTAAACCAGATCACACCAGACCAGACCAGACCAGATTAAACCAGATCACACCAGACCAGATTAATCCAGTTCAGACCAGATCCTCTGTCTTCTCTTCTTGTCTCAAGGCTTTGAATGAGGGTTTGGGAGCTGGAATCTTCTACCGAGGTCGAATCCTATTGGCTCTCAGTGTGAACATTTACTCCTCCCCCTCTGCTGTCCCCACGGAGACAGGCCCCGCCCCCCTGGGAAAGGTACTGCTTGCTTCCTGTTTCACCACAGACCACGTTCACACGGCGGCCAGGTGAACGTCGTCTGTGAAACGTCATTCAAAACCTCATGAGCTGCTTCCTGTTGCGACTGGATGTTTGAATGGGATGTTGTTGTTTCCATGGTAACCAAACCCATCACTGTTCTCATACCTTTTATGCATTAATCACAGTAAACAGCGCCACCTAGAGGACTCCAGTCACTGGAGTCTCACTAGCTTATGAGGGGGATGCAGACAGCAGGGAAATGGAGTTTGTGTTTTTTGGCCTGAGGGTGGCGCTAGAGGCGACAGGGTTCATCCTCATGGGAGCATGAATGTGCTCGGAGCAGATTCTCAGATGTAAGGAGCTCTGCAGCCGCCGGAGCTCACCTGGGCAGGCTCACCTGCGCAGAATCTGATCAGAAAAACACAATCAGCTGTACAAAGTGGAATGTCTCAGAACTGAAACTCTGTGCTGTAACAGATACTACAGGTGCTCAAGCGTACAGGTGTGTAATCAGCTGTCCAGCAGGTGTGCAGGTGATCAAACTGCAGGATGTGTGTTGGGGTGAGGAAGACGAGTCTGAGCTGTGCTGTGTTGTGATGAAGGTGAAGGGAGCGCTGGGCCGGCTGGGACTGAAGAGGAAGAGGAGCAGCAAGTCCAAGCAGAAGAAGGAAGGTCAGTCAGCTGATCCACACGTTTCCATGGAAACTGATTGGACAGGAGGAGTCCTGGATTGGACCAAAGATCAGTTTTATTGTGAAAGTCATGATTTTTATATTGTAGACTCCTTTAAATACATCATCAAAACAAAAAGAGTATTCACACCACCACTTGTTAGAGTTATATATTTATGAAAATATTTAACAATAACAATCTGTCCCATTGGTGTTGCCATAGCAACTCAGCCAGCCAGCGGACTGATGGAGGAGTCAGGAGAGGCGGGGCCTGAGGTGCCTGAATCTGTTACCGTGGAGATAGAGGAGGTCCACCCACTCCCTGAGGTTAGTGTCATCATCACCATCATCTTCATCTTCATCATCATCATCATCATCATCAGTAACCCCTATGAGCCAGGCTGCATCAGGCTGTGAACTGTCACATCAAACATTTTCAACATGATGAAGAGTTTAATTTGAAGGGAAATTTAACTTTTAGATGAGCAGCAGCTGGTTTGATTTGAAAGAGTTTTTGGAGTGGCAGTCAGAAGGAGTGCTGCTGTCAGCAGTTTAGTGTGCGCTCTCCTTAGTGTTGGTTCTTTAAACACAACATGAGAACCTGAGCAAACACAACCTGACCGCTTCCTGTCCGGGTCCTGGTTCCTGTCCTCAGGGGTTCCTGGGGGACAAGGAGGAGTTCCTGCTGTTTGCGTCGCTGTTTGAAGTCACCATGATGGACCCGTCTGTGGGAACCCGGCCGCTGACTTTTGAACTCTCCATAGGTAAACAGTGTGATGCTTCGGTAACCATGGTAACCACAGCCTGTATCCACAATTTTGAATCAGGTGGCGGCTCCTGAGGTCTGAGCTGCTCTCCTTCCCGAGGAGATTTGATTTGACCAGAATCTGTGTGAGATGTTCTGATTGGCTGATTGACAGATTCTCTGGTGATGCGTCACACGGTGAGAGGAAAACAAACGTGATGTCACCGACAGCAAAGCTAAATGTGTTGATTTCTCCTGTTCTTGAAACAAGGCGGTGAGGAAGGAGAAGACAAACAGCCAGCCAGTTTAAATATTTTTTTGTTGCTTAGTTTCAGGTCATTTTTTTATTTGTTTTGTTTTTACTTTCCTTTTGTTTGTTTTTTAAAATATATTTATTTCTTTTGATATTTAGGTCATTTTCTTGTAACTTTTTACTAATTTCTTGCTAATTTTCAGGTCAAACCCAAACAAGGGTCAGACCCAAACAAACGAGCAGCCGGTGAGGTTTTGTGTGTTTGTGGCAGGGAATTATGGGAAGGTGGTGGAAGTGGACAGAGTCAAGAAGAGCAGGAGCAAAGAGGAGCTGAGGAGGAGGAGGGAGGAGCAGGCAGAGGAGGTGCAGGGTCTGCTGGAGTCTGAGGAGGAGCTGGACAGAGAGGAGCTGCTGAGTCCTGAACCCGACAGCAGATCCGTCTCCGCTGCCATGAGACCCCAGCCCACCGAGTACGACAGGTGAGGCTTTACCTGCCCGACCACACACACACACACACACACACACACACAGTCTACACACTGCCAGAGGAACCAGGAAACCATCAGCCGTGTCCGGCCAGAGCTCAGCATGTACAACCAGATTAAATTTGCAACCTCCAAACTCAAAGCTATAGAAACAGTGACGATAAAAGATAAAAATTCAAAGGTAATAAAACAAATAAAGGAAAAAAAAAAAAAAAAACTACGGTTGAGATTAAGCCACAGACTAGCAACACATTCCACACAGTCAGAGTGTGTGCAGCGGAAATGCTCAATAAACCGTGAAAAACAGAAAATAAATTGTAGAAAACAGGAAATACAACGTGTCTGCCTGTCTGTCTGCCTGCCCGTCTGTCTCTCAGGTCGTTCAGCTGTCTCCCTCTCCAGCCCCCGGCAGTGAGACTGAAGCCCTGTCTGTCTGTCTGGAGTCAGTTTGAGGATCACAGTTTCCGCCTCCATCAGGCCAACTGGCTGAGCAAGATGGCCGACCGCCTGGTGAGAGGAAACACAAACAGACTGAAGCAGAGAAAAACCAGCCTGTCCAGTCCCACAGGGCGTTCAAATCCACACCTGATTAACCAAAGTTTATTGATGAACCATCAGCTCAGTAATCACCTGGCTGATCAGCTGCTGCCATCTCTGCCATGGAGAATACAAACACAGCACATAGCTTGTTGTAACACTGTTTATTTATTCAGAGTGAATAAGGGTCAGAACGTTATGATGGAAGTGTATGAAGCCACTTCCATGTTCAGTTATGTGCCATAAGTTGTTGCAGCAATTTTTATATTGATCCCATTTGTTACACAGATTATGTGCAACATGTAAACTTTTTTGACGACTGGAGAATAAATAAAAATGGTTAAAAATCCTCTAAACTCCCACAACACACCCACACCAAGACCCTGAGGAACACCACAGAAAAATTCAGGCTTTGATTTGGTGGCAAAAACTTTTGACGTTTGGAGATTTCTGTAAGAATTGTATTTTTCAGTGATTGGATGTTGAGCGTTGTGTTGTGTAAATGTGTCAGAAACTGTCCCTCACTGTCAGTCTGTCTGGAGAAGCAGAGCAACTCTGAACGGCCTTGCTCTCTACCCTTACCAAAAAGAAGTAAACTTCTAGTTTACCTTTCCAAGTATACTTAAGTGGAGTTTGAGTATACTTTATCAAGTATACTTTCCTTACCAAGTATACTTGTATTTATGTACTAGTAGTTTACTTACATATGTACTAGTTAGTATACTTACAAAGTATACTTATACTAAAAGTACCCTGATTTGGCCCATTTTTGAGTATACTAGGGTAAACTTCAAGGTTACTTTACTTATATATAAGTATACTTAAATTATACTATTTCCTGTACTTGAGTTGTACTATTCTTTAGTTAAAGTAAACCATTCGTATACTCATTAGTGTACTTCAAGTACACTATTGCTTTACTTACTTTGCACTTTTATAAACTTAAAAGTGTACTACTCTTTTACCTTCAATGTACTTTACTTATACTTGATGCATACTACAACCATACTTGAATTTGTTGACCCGGCCGGGGATTGAACCCCCGACCTCCCAGTCTCAGGGCAGATGCTCTACCACCAGGCCACTGAGTTGGCACAGTCTACTTTGAATCAAATAGCTGAGTGGAGAGGTATCTCATGTGAATAAACACCTCTTGGAAAAAAATGCACTTTAATGAACGAAGAACTGAAAAATGCGAGGTACTCAATGAAAGTGTTACAGGGTTTGGGCGCCAACCCTGTGAGAGCAAATATGACAAATAGGCATGGCATTCAAAACTTCCCTTACCAAAAAGGAGTGTACTCAAGTATACTTATAAGTATACTTTTTATGAACTAAGTATACTTTCTGTGAACTAATACTTAGGTAAGTATACTTTTCAGATTACTTTGAATGTACTATCAGGAATATAAAGTTTAAGTATACTCCAAGTATAACATACTTGATATACTTTAAGTTTAAGTATATTATCCAATAGTAGTTAAAACTTAGTACAAGTATATAAAAATGTTGTACCTGCTTGCAACATGGAGTGTTATTTTACTGTATTAGCTGGCTTGTTGTATAGCTATTTTACACACTAGCTGCTTTGAGGTAGTTGCCATAACACATACACTGTGAGTGAACCTGTAGTGTACTGCTTATACTTGACTACATTTACACTTAAATACTACTATATTTACGTATATACTGTTTATAGGTTCAAGGTTGCCAGTTGCCACACACAAGTACACAATGCTCAAATCAGAATTCAACTCATACTTAAAGTACCATCCATCTTTCTTTATAAAACACATTTAAAAACAACAACACTGTGCCAAAGTGCTTTACAATTTAAAAAAAAAAAAAGAAAGAAAGAAAGAAAAGAAAATACACACCGCACATGAATCATCATATTGTAGTCACGTTCATATACATTCGGCAACATACAAATGATCAACGTCATCAAGTGTTTTGATGACGTTGATCTCTTCCAAACCTTGTGTGTGGCAACTGGCAACCTTGAACCTATAAACAGTATATACATAAATATAGTAGTATTTAAATGTAAATGTAGTCAAGTATAAGCAGTACACTACAGGTTCACTCACAGTGTATGTGTTATGGCAAAGCAGCCAATGTGTAAAATAGCTATACAACAAGCCAGCTAATACAGTAAAATAACACTCCATGTTGCAAGCAGGTACAACATTTTTATATACTTGTACTAAGTTTTAACTACTATTGGATAATATACTTAAAGTATATCAAGTATGTTATACTTGGATTATACTTACACTTTGTCTGTGTACTCATCAGTATAAACTAAGTATACTTTTGTTAAGTATATTCCTGATAGTACATTCAAAGTAATCTGAAAAGTATACTTACCTAAGTATTAGTTCACAGAAAGTATACTTAGTTCATAAAAAGTATACTTATAAGTTACTTGAGTATACTACTTTTTGGTAAGGGTAGTTTGTGTCTGTAAAGTTTGATGAGGCTGTGATTCTCCTAGAGGTCACTAGAGGTCATTTTCTCCAGCGACGTCCAGTTTGACAAAAGTCTCTGGCTGCAGTGAAATGGCTGCTATGGGGGCCAACATCATCACACAGGAATCAAATGTGGCTCATTGAATCCACAAGAGTCTCAGCTTTCCAGTCAAAGCCAACTGATGCAGCTCCAAGACTGTTTAGGCCCCAGTCTGCACACACACACCATTTTACAACAGGCCACAAGAACACATGTGGACTGCAGGCTTTGGGGCCCAAACTGCATGGGATTAGCAGAAGGTGGGCGTGTCTGCAAAGGGGAGAGCCGTGGCTGCCCAGAGAACCCATTTTCATTCACACAGCTGGAGGTCAGAGGTCAAGAGACCCGCTGGAAACACACGACAGATTTTCCCTCAACAAAAATTATCCAAACTTTGGAGTGATATTTAGTCTCCTTGCTGAGAACCTAGCATGACCCGTAGCATCTCCTCCCTTGTTTGAGCCCAGTGTAGCCTATGAAAGGCAAAATGTCGGCTGAGCACGCCGGCGTCCACAGTGGAGTTGCAGAGGTTAACAGAGAGGCTCATGGTTTGCGTTCTTGTGTTGTACCTGCAGGAGATCGGCGTGGAGGAGGTAGAGCGTCTCCTCAGGAGGCCGAGGAGCAAAGTGAAGGAGCGTCTGGTGGAGGTGCTGCTGGAGCTGGTGGCCTCCTGCAAGTCAGTCTGCAGCTCCTTAACCTCTGTGACCAAGATTACAATTGATTATACGAAATATTCACCTGCCAATGCACTAAAGTTCTCTTGACGTTAAACAATGTGGTGGGATTAAAGTTCCTCCTCCTGTCTGTCTCTCTTCCTGTCTGCCTCTCCGTCTCTGCAGACAGTTCAGTGTTTTTGCAGACAGGAGGGTTCAGTCACGTCCCAACAACCTGGACAGATGCAGGAAGGAGTTTATCAAGAAGAACCTGGTGAGTCTGATGCTGTTCACGTCACAAACTTCATCACAAAACAAAACAATCTGCAGGTTTGATTTGTGTGACTTTGGCGATGTTAAAACAGACGCGACACACCGAAAACACACACCTGGCTTCTGTCGACGCTTTGGGTAAAGACAATGTCCTGAAGAAAACACAATTCTTTATTTATTCAGTCCTTCATCAGAACACTCCTT
>NC_043984.1:38749115-38754115 GCF_902150065.1 Myripristis murdjan | reverse complement strand
GTCTGGTTACCCTACTATGTCTCATCCCTTCACGTCAGCAACATAAACATTAAAAAAAGAAAAAAATGTATTGTGAAATAACGATAAGAATAAAGGTTAGGGTTCGGGTTAGGGTCAGAATGGTTTGCCGAGCCGTGTTCATATGATAAATGAAAAGGAGAAAAAGCATAAAGCCCAAAATGGCTAAACGTTCACCCTGTTGTTCATAAAGTTCGGTTCGCTTCCGAAAATTGGAGTGTGAATGCAGAACCGAAACTGGTGATAAACGCAACAATGTTACAATTTTGAGCCCTCCAATCGAATCGGTATGAAAGCGACATAAGACACTACTTTCTCTTATTAGCATTTTGCAGATGTGTTATGTGTAGGTACTGATATGATATGATATGTAGGTACTGATAAACCCTGTGTGTGTGTGTGTGTGTGTGTTTGCAGGTGTTGTTCTGGGGCGTGCGGGACCTGCGGCGGGTGCAGCTGTTTGAGGTGGAGCGCCCCCTGGTGAGGGTGGAGTGTGCAGGACGGCAGCTGGAGTCCGAGGAGATCGAGAGCTACCAAACCAACCCCAACTTCAGGGAGTTGGTCCGCTGCTTCCACGTGGTCCGTCGCAATCCAGCTGCTAATCCAGCTGCTATTCCTGCTGCTATTCCTGCTGCTAATCCTGCTAATAATCCAGCACACTGGATCCCAGAATAACACTTTAGCACACAAACCAACACCAGCAAACATCAGTGATGTGATTATCAGCTGCCAGCCCACACAATATTAATGATCTCTGAAAATGTGAAGGGGGAAAATGCTCTCTGCTATTTAGAACATCAAGTATTTTTTCTTCCAATAGTGAAGCAACACCAAAATCTGAGACTGATATTGAGATAATAACATAATATAATTGATGATATATTGATAATATGTAATATCTGTTTATTATTTATGTAATATATAATTAATGTAATTACCATGTGCGTCTGACCAGCTGGTTCTAGCGACATGGTAAATCCACCTGCAGCTCGCTGTTCGTTACCTGGCAGCAGCCTCACACTGATGTGGCAGCAGCTGTTCCAATCAGGCCAGACTGACTGCAGAACACGTCTTAAAGTCGGTAAAACACCAGAAAAATAAGTCCTGGAGGCTTTAAAATGATGACCAGGAGCAGGCAGGTTTATTTTCATCTCCAATGGAAACAACCAGTGAGTCCCTCCCCAGGGAAGACTGAGCTTTACCTGGCCTGTGCACCTGTTTTCATGCTGTCCTGAGGGTCCTCCCAGCTCTTGGGGGCCCACCCTCTCTATTTCTTTATTTGATCACATTTTGGCATCAAAAACGATGGTGTCAGCATTTGGTTATCTCTTGCTCATATAAAAAACCTTGGAGTCATGTAATGATAACCTCCGGCTTAGATAAAAAAAAAACCTTGGAGTCGTCCAGCTAAAGTCAGATCTATTTTTAATTGTGTCTTATCTGGCCCTTATCTTGCAAAAACACAATTAAAAATAGATCTGACTTTAGCTGGATTTTTAAAAAGTATTTTTAACACACGCAAACTTAAATTTATAATACTTAGTTGCAAGTGCTGATTATATTCTAATCATTGTGAGCTATATTAAGTTTTATTAGCTTATACAGTGTTGGTACTCTGGTTCAGAGTTACCTCCACAACACCTGCTGGGGCCTGAATGCTGTGATGTTATACTGTCATCTCACACAGCAACACACTCACACAGTTTACAGCAGAATGACTGTCACATGTCAGCTGGAGTTTGTAAACACGACATTCAAGTTCACGTTCAAACTGAAAGGCGGCCCCTCCTCCCTGGCAGTGGCTTTTTGTTTCCTAGGATGGTGACAGAATGAGGTGACTCCCCCAAATATAAAACATTCCATCGACATCCTACGAAAAAAAAAACGTGTCCCATCGGCCCTCCCCTGTCCAGCAGCTGCCAGGCCGGCGAGGCGTCGCTCTTCCTCCTCCTCCTCTCCCTCAGCGCTCGCCAAGCGGCTGAATATATTCCTGAATCCCAGTACCAGGTGTCGGGTTCTGTCACTTGGTCCATTTATATATGCTGCTTATACTCTGTTCATACACACTTTATATAATATATATACTGTTTACATTTATATAGGCTGTTTATATTTATTTACATATACTGTTTATAGTTTATGCATACTGTTTATATTTATACATATTGTTTATAATTTATATATAGCCTACTGTTTATACTTATATATTTTATATTTTATATTTACATTTTTTTTTTCTTTTTTTTTTACCTTGCTTTATTTATTTATTTAGGCTTATATTGGGACCTGAGTTCTAATTTCATACCACTAACATGTAAATGTGAGCTGGTATGACAATAAAGTTCCTTGAATCCTTGAATCCTTGAGAGCTCAGCCCCAGCTTCACTCTCGCTGTGGGAGGAGTTTTCTCCGCTCGCCGTTCCTCCTCGCTACTCGAACTCTCTGGCTCATCTTCTTTTTTCTATCATTATGTCTAATAATGATGATTGATGATTGATGACTTCCTGCTTTGCTGTTTGCACTTCCTGTCTGTGGTCCAATCAGGAGCTGCCGGAGCAGGCGTACCTCCACCCCCCTCTGACGGTGTTTGTGGTGGAGCGGCGGGCGTTCGGGCGCCTGGTGCTGGTCGGCACCCACGTGGTCCAGAGCCTCATGAGCTACGCCCCTCCTGAGCTGGGGGAGGAGCCAGAGGAGGAGGAGGAGGAGCCTAAACCGCCAGGTACCGGTCACAGAGGGACGCTGCAGCCACCATGCACAGCTGCTCCACGATCAGCTGACTGCCTCTAATTTGAATTTTTAATGCTGTGACGTTTAAATAATGCTAGAATACTGATGTTTTTTGTGACTTAAACTTTATTGGATATTAAAGTTTTTCAATAAAACAAAATGTAAACCAATACAACATAATCATATAACAGCAACAGGCAAAAGGAATTAAAAATAAAAACAAACAAACAAAAAAAAAACTTTACAATAAAATAAATACAAGGAAAAGGTACAAGGAACAATAATAATAAATGATAATAAAAATAAAATAGATAAATAATATAAAATAAATAAAACATAATAATGATAATTAAAATCAATGATAAGAGCAAACTAAAAACAAAGTATAATTAACAAGATAAATAAGAGAATTAACATGTCATGTAGTTTTGTCAGATACTAACAGAACCGCTGAGAGAAGTCCGTTCAAATCTGTCAAAAATGAATTTGTAATATTGTCCATGTGATATAGTTTCCTAAAACTGCACCATCGCCAGCCTGTAATCACAGTAGTACACACACACACACACACACACACACACACATATATATATATGTATGTATATATAAATGTACACTGCAACAGAGGAAAGTATACACTGCAGAGATATGAACAGTCATACTGACACTCAGAGAGGCCTGTTCACTGGTTTCACTGGGAAAGAGTGGAACTGTAGAAACCTTCCCCGTTTATCACCTGGACCTTACCTGTCTGTCTCCTCCTCCTCTCTCCAGTGAGGAAGACCACGACGAAGGCGGTCAGCGCTCTGACCACAGTGACGAAGATGGAACTCAGCAGCCTGTCAATCAAAAAGTCCAAGATTCCCATCAACCCCCTCAACCTGGTGACGGTACGCACCTGCTCACCCTCTCACCTGCTCACGCTCTCACCTGCTCACCCTCTCACCTGCTCACGCTCTCACCTGCTCACCCTCTCACCTGCTCACGCTCTCACCTGCTCACCCTCTCACCTGCTCACGCTCTCACCTGCTCACCCTCTCACCTGCTCACCCTCTCACCTGCTCACGCTCTCACCTGCTCACGCTCTCACCTGCTCACGCTCTCACCTGCTCACCCTCTCACCTGCTCACCCTCTCACCTGCTCACGCTCTCACCTGCTCACGCTCTCACCTGCTCACCCTCTCACCTGCTCACCCTCTCACCTGCTCACCCTCTCACCTGCTCACGCTCTCACCTGCTCAGGACGCCGTTTGATTCAAACAAACTGAAAGCAGAAGAATTTGTCACTGTAATATGTGTGTGTGTGTGTGTGTGTGTGTGTGTGTGTGTGTGTGTGTGTGTGTGTGTGTGTGTGTCCATCAGGATCCCCTGAAGAAACTGACAAAGAAAGGGGAGGAGCTCGAGGAGGAGGCGCCAGAGAAGGAGGAGCTGGATTGGTGGTCAAAGTACTACGCCTCACTGGAGGAGCTGGAGAGACAGGTCAGTCCCAGCCGTCTGTCTGCCTTCCTGTCTGTCTGACTGCCTGTCTGTCTGTCCATCAGTGAGTCAGTGTGTGTGTCTGTGTGTGCAGGCGGCTCTGGAGGAGGAGATGGAGGAACAAGCAGAGACAGGTACTGGACCTTCAGGACGTCCCGCAGACATCAGGACAGATTCAGCATCACAGGGCTGAGCTTTACAGATTATAGATTATAAGCCAGAAGCAGAGAGCGTGTGTGTGTGTGTGTGTGTGTGTGTGTGTGTCAGTGTTAGTAAACTGAGCTGTTCCTCAGATGGAGGGAATCTGACCATGGCCAACATTGAAGATGAGGAGGAGGAGGTCGTCGTGGAGATTGAGCCTCCCAAACGCAAGAAGATCGCCACGCTGAAGGTCAGAGGTCACTGCAGGTCAAAGGTCACTGCAGGTCAAATCCTTTATTATATACAGTAACCCTACAGAGCAGGTTTTAAAAATCAGTTTATATTTGCAGTTTGTGTAGCCACGTTCACAGGCTGCAGCTGTGTGTGTGTGTGTGTGTGTATGTGTGTGTGTGTGTGTGTGTGCGTGCAGCTGTACGGTGGTGATCTGGAGTCAGAGTTCAGTCAGTTTCAGGATTGGCTGCGGATCTTCCCGCTGTATAAAGGCCGAGCCGGCGAGGAGGATGAGGAGGACGAAGAGGAGAGGCTGATGGGAAAATACAAGGTGCTGTCCTTGTGAACACACACACACACACACACACACACACGAAAACAGTCTTGTGTCCAGGTTGCAGTTCTGT